>NC_067403.1:83660230-83764824 GCF_016432865.1 Antechinus flavipes | reverse complement strand
CTGGCATAAAAGGATCTATAATGGCTAAAAATAGTTCTACCTCTTGAAAATGGGAATTTAAATATGACAGCAAAATTTATTTTACAGTTGAAAGGGTCCCCATTGACCAGTAACAAAGAGACTTCTTAAAAAATGAAAAAATTCAGATTTCACTAGGCATAGACAGAAAAGACTTAACCAAGGACATTTACAAGCTTCTTTAAATCCTTGGAATTCCCCTGAATTTGTTATAAAAAGGAAATCTGGGGAATGAAGAATGTTTATTGATCTGAGAAAAGTAAATGGATGGTAGAAGCTCTTCAGCTTGGGCTCCCATCTCCTCAATTGCTTCAGGAATGTTTTTTTAGAATTAAGAATTATATCTCTCTAGATAAGGAGGATTTGAAGGAATTTATCTTTTCATTGCCCAGCATTAATCCAGCTGAGCTTTATAAAGGATTTGAATGGACAGCCTTGCCACATGATATAAAGGATAGCTCTACTATGAGTCAAAGGCATGTGGCTGATGACTTTGCCCCTGTGAAAAAAATATCTCTAAGAGCTAAGGTGGTACTACCTTTAAGAGGAAACAGTGTTTTAGGCTCACAATACCAGCTTAAGGCTCTAAAAGAGACTGAATTGGCTTTATCTAATGTGCTGAAAAAATAAATAAATATTTGAAATATCAAATTTTGTTATATAAAAGGCACCCATAGCAATCCTTCATCAAGGAGAAAGTATAAAGTGGGTGAACCTTCCAGCACAATCAGATAAAATTTAAAATTTTACCCAGTGCTTGTGGTTAGAATTGCAATAAAAGCCCCATTGAGAAAGTAGTAAAATTATCTGGGACAAGACCTAGTAAAATATTTCTCTCTAATATCAATGCACAAATTGATGTGTGTTGTGAAACCATCTGTTTTGTGATTTTAGGGAAAGGTTCAGATTCGCTCCTACAAAATGATGCTCTCAGACTCAATTAAAGTGAAAGTAAAATTTAATTCTACAATGCACGGAATAGATTGCTTGCAATAACAACTAATACAGCAAATAACAGATAACAGACAAAGAATGATGAGGATTAAGATTAAGATAGAGGAAAGAGATAGAGAATACTTCACCAATTCGAGGAAACATTAGAGTGGCTGGGGGCCCCATTCTGCAGCCTTCAACTCGATCGGGAAAAGTGGCTCCCAGGCAGATGAATATCTCCATGGGTGAGGCTCCAAAATGGAGAGTGCTTTGCCTGCTTTTTATAGGAATCAGGACAAAGAAGGCTTTGGGCCAAATGAAGACCTCATGTAAGACAGGGACGTACCGAGGGCTCCAGATGATTATAGTCAAATGTTGTATTGACAAGGGGGCCAGTCCTTATCAACAGCAACAGTTCCAAGGAGTGGCGAGTTCCTGGAATTATGTATTTGGAGCTAAAACACAGGTGGTATGTGCCTATCTTATAGGTTAAAAAATGGTCAAGTTCTCATGGGAGTAAAAGCTAAAACATCTGTTGTTATGGGTTAGGAAATGATCAAGTTCCCATGGGAGAATCAGTGAAAATATATGCTCTTATGGGTTAAGGAACGGTCAAGTTCCCATGGGAGTCATGTCCTACCTCGATTAGGTTCACATGGTTCGGATGGAGATTAGGTTCACATGGGGAAAATCACGTTCTTACAATGATTTGAAATGAACTTACTAATAATAAGGAGATTCCCTATTCACCATCCCAGAGTGAAAAATTTATTGGCTAAAGCTCCAAGCTTTGCACATGGGTATGCAAAAATAATTTTGATTTGGCTTATTCAGTAGATTCAGTAGATGTGATACAAAGAATTGCCACAGCTCAAATACAATTTGTAGTTTTTAATATATACAGCTCTTTAAAGAACTTCGAGAGCAAGTGAGAGCGCATTCAGGTAAATAATATACCCTATATGTCCATTTTCAGAGTGGATCTTCAAATCATATTTTTTTATAATCAGGCTGGCAGAGCCTTAAATCTGCAAATTGTGATAACTAAAGAGGAAGCTAGGAGCATAGCAAAAAGCTGTACAGCTTGTTTTTCTTTCCACTCTCCTATGCTCCCTGTAGGACAAAACCCTTATAGTTTGAAATTTAATGCTTTAAGACCAATGGACATTAATCATTTTAAGAGGCAGAGCATTCATGTAACTGGATATGCATTCTCAATTCTTTATGGCTTCACTCCAATCTGGAGAAGCAGCTAGGCATGTGATCAACCATCTTTCCATTGTAGAAATCTCACATGCATTTAAGACAGGTTACGGATTGGCTTATAAATCTTCTGCCTGTAGGTCTTTTTGCATTGAAATTGGCTTTGCCCATTCCATTGGCATTTCCTATAACCTACTAGCCAAGTCATTACTGGACAGACTATTTCTATCTTCAAGATGTTCCCTTTTAAACAAGAGAAGGGAATTTTGGGATATGCACGAGATGTGGCAATACATACATATGATTGCTTGTGATTTTTAAATTATTTTGATTTTAACTTCTTTTGGTTTTACAATTTAAAATTATTTTGATTTTACATGTTTAAATTCGTTGGATTTTACCTTAGCAATGTGCTTCTGGTATACACAGAAAATGCAACTAACTGACAGATTGACTGACTTTTGTCTGCCTTTTGTTTGTCTTTTTGACAAGAACTTTTTTTCCATAGTGATGTGGAAAGGCCTGGTTAGCACCTGGAAAGGCCCAAATTGGGTCAGGATTTGGGACCCTGGGTACATTCTTTGCATTCTGGATGCAGATCCAACAGCAAAGAAGTAGATCCCTCCCAGAGACATTTGTGACTTGGGGATCCAAGAGAAGGACCAGACAACATCCCAAAGGGACCAGCCAGATGTCAGCAACCCTTCAGATGCTGATGGCAGCCATATCCTTCCTGACTGTGGCACCACAGACAGCAGATGCAGCTCGAGTGTAGCAGTGTCTTGAGTGATGTGCAATATAAAGACTGTAAATGGACAATGGGCCTGTGTGCTTCTTCCATGGCTACTCACCATATGGTGGCCTGGGGAGAGGCTTTGTCCTGTATTTTCTATTTAAGGACTATGCCTCTAAATTAGGGTGAAAAACCAACACACCCACCTGCCGATGTTACTGAGGCAATGTTACAGGACATTACTTTGCTTGCAGTTTGCATCTTTATCTGTGTTTTCCTTTAAAGGATGTATACAAGTGCAGTAGAATTGTGACAAACTAGAATTAGGACAAGTGCAATAGAATTGTGACAAACTAGAATTGTGATAAGTGCAATAGAATTGTGACACCCTACCTCAATGATATTTAATTGTGAACTAGAGTTGTGATATTTTACCTTGTTGACCTCCCACCTCAGTATTGACCTCCCACCTCATTGATATCCAACCTCTTTGGCACATTACCTCCTTGAGTATGACTTTAATGAATGGGTTGAACATTGGCCACTGTTGAGCTTAGTTCTCATTGTCATACTTCTGTTTATTGATCTGCTGCTTTGTACCTTCTTGGGCATAACACTATCTAATGGATCAAGTGAACTATAGCTGATGCTAAAAGTTTAGCTTGATGAAAGAGCAGTTCCTGCAAAACAAGAGAAGGGGGTCCTTTAAATGGGTGGCCACAGTGCAACAGGAGAGTTGAGTGGCCTGGAAGTAATCTCTGTGGGTATAGGATTGCCCCTTGGGTTGGATCCTAACCATATGGAGATAGCTTCTTAACAGGAGACGACTCTCCCGCTGGTTAGCTGTGTGTGTGTGAGACCTTACAGACCCTTTTTAAGCCTACTGTGAGCAGCACATTTCTCTCTTTATCCTGTGTAGCCAAGCCAAGTGGATGGATAGCCAAGAGAGGTAAAGAGGTTGATAGTGAACACATGTCTTCAGGCCAGGTGTTCACTAGGGAGTTAACAAGTCAGGGCATTATGTGAGTAGGTATAATAAAGGCTTTAAGTTTGCACATGGCTCACTGTTCTTGAGAGTGCTATGGGTTATTAAACTACAATTCAAGAAATCATGGGCAGGGGACTCTGAAGGCCTCAGAGGAGTTGGTAGAATTAGTTGACACTGCAAAGGTCAGTGACCAGAGGTACCCTGAGGGCCTAAGAATCAGGAGAGACTGGTAATGGTAACTGCTATGAGAAAGAACACTGGGAAATGAATATAAACTGCTTGCATTTTCGTTTTTCTTCCCAGGTTATTTATACCTTCTGAATCCAATTCTCCCTGTGCAACAAGAAAACTATTCGGTTCTGCACACATATATTGTATCTAGGATATACTGTAACCTATTCAACATGTAAAGGACCACTTGCCATCTGGGAGAGGGGGTGGAGGGAGGAAGGGGAAAAATTGGAACTGAAAAAAAAATTTTTTAAAAATGGTAACTGCTATGAAAGCATGTTACATCCAATGACTTTTAATTCTTCTTCTTCCTTGTTTTTAATCCCTCATCACCTTGTTTTAATGCTGTATTTTAAGAGTATTTTGCCTTAAGGTCTAGTCTGCTTGTAGAGGGTTAATGATCACACTGACAAAGAAGGAATTTGATACAATCCAGGCTGGATTTACAGTAACAAATGCTGTCTAGCACCCCGATTTTCCCCAGAGCTATTTGCTTCCCTTGTTCAGAGTAGGAGGTCCCTTACTTTGGGTTAATCTGGTGAGGTACTTTTAGCAGGGTAGTATTTCTGCCCAGAAGGAGGTGGGGTGAGTGTGGGAGGAGGAGCTCTCAGAGAGGACCAGCCAGAAGATGGGGTGGGTGTCCTAGGAGGACTCTGGAGGTCTAGGAGGACTTTAAAGCAGGAGATCTTTTTGGGATGGGGTGCAGGACTAAGCTCAGAAAAATCATCTGTCAGAACCTCAGCATAGACCTACATCTCACACTCTATAACAAAATAAGGTCAAAATGGTTACATGGTTTGAGCATAAAGGATGATAACATGAATAAATTAGGAGAACAGGGGATAATTTACCAATCAAATCTTTGGAGAAGGGAGGAATTGATGACCAAAGAACTAGAGAACACTGTGAAAGGCAAAATGGACAACTTTGATTACATTAAATTAAAAAGATTTTGCACAAACAAAATAAACAGAAACAAGATTAAAAGGGAAATAGAAATCTTTAGCGTCAGTATTTCTGATATGTCCACCCCTTTTCTTTCTCCCAGGATTGAGCCCAGATAACACTTGGAGGACTCTATACAAATTTTGATGCCATAGTTCAGAAAGAATATTATTGTTCTGATATGCCTTAGAAAAGGGCAAATGGGAGAGTGTGGGTAAAAAAGGTATGAAAGCTATGAGAATGTTTAGAAGTAGAAAAGAAGTTAGAGGAGAAATGCTTTCTGTCTTCAGCCATGTGAAAAGTTATATATGTTTTATGCAAGTAAGCTTCTATAGATATAAAATTTCCCTTTATAACCACCTTGGCTACATCCCACAAACTTTGGTATTTTGTCTCAGTATTGTCATTCTTTTGGATGAAATTATTGATTGTGGTTATGATTTGTTCATTCATTCTTTAGGATTAGATTATTTAATTTCCAATTACCTTTTGGTCCATTTTCTCCTAGCCTTATATTACATATGATCTTTATTGCATTGTGATCTCAAAAAAATGCATTTACTATTTCTGCCTTTCTGTATTTGATTTTGACTTTTTTATGCCCTCACATATAGTAAATTGTTATACACATTCCATGAATAGCTGAGAAAAAAGTTAACTTATTTCTGTCTCCATTCAATATCATACCTAACTTTTTTTTAAACATTCTGTTTACCTTAACTTTTTTCTTATTTATTTTGTGGTTCAATTTATCTAGTTCTGAGAGAGCAAGGTTGAGATCTCAAACTACTATGGTTTTGCTATGTATTTCTTCTTGCGTCTTTCTTAACTTTTCTAGGAATCTGGATGCTATACCACTTGGCACATATATGTTTAATATTGATATTAATTCATTATCCATGGTACCCTTTAATAAAATATAGATTCCTTCTTTACCTCTTTTAATTAGATCTATCTTTGCTTTTACTTGATCTGAGATCAGAATTGCTAACATTGCTTTTTTTTTTTTTTACTTCACCTGAAACATAATAGATTCTGCTCCAGCCCTTTCTCTTCACTCTGTATCACTATGTTTTAAATGTGTTTCTTGTAAACAACATGTTGTAGGATTCTGGCTTTTAATCCAATCTGCTAATTACTTCTGTTTTATGGGTGAGTTCCTCCCATTCACATTCACAGTTAAAATAACTAATTGTAGATTTCCTGTCATCTTATTTACCATAAGTTATGCTTTTCTCTTTTGTTTCCCCCTTCTTTCTCCTCAGTATTTTGCTTTTGATACCACCTCCCTCAAATAGTCCTCCCCCTTTAGAGCTCCTCCCCCTTTTTTATACCTTTCCTCTAATACTTATGTTTCCCTTTCTATTAATCCTTCCCTTTCTTTCCCCACTTTCTCTCTCAATTTCCTATGAGATGAGACAAGTTTTTCTGTGAAACCAAATATGTCTGATATTCTCTTTTAGAGCCAAATCTGGTGAGAATAAGATTCATGCAAAGCTCATCCCCCTTCCTTTTCCCCCCTCAGATATAATAAGTTTTCCTCTTTGCCTCTTTGCCTCTTCAGAGATGTAATTTCTCTTATTTTGCCTCCCTTTTATTCTTTTCCCCATACTTTTGACTTCTAGTTTCTTTCCTCAAATGGAGGGAGAATCAGTATATTCCTTAGTCATTCAATCAAACCTACCACTGATCCTTACAAATAAAATGGCAATAACAAAACAAAACAAAAACAAACAAACAAACAAACAAACAAACCACCACTGTTCCAAACTTGCAATGCTATGCCAAGTCAGTAACTCATTCCTAGGTGCATTTGAATAAAACAATAAAGCTATTATGATCACAAAGAGAAATCTGATCCAAGTAAGATGAAATTGCATTGTTCTAATAAATAGATAGACTGATTAACATACCCCCATCCTCAAAATCTCAAAACATTTTCAATCCCTTTCTACCTCTAATTTATTTTTCATATTATCACAATAAAATCAAATTATACCTGCATTCTATAAGAATACCCATAACAGAAATAGTTCTCAAGACTTCTTTCCTTTTTACCTTTATGTTTCTCTTGAGTTCAGTGTTTGGAGATCAAATTTTTTGTTCAATTTTGGTCTCTTCATGAGAAATAGGTGAAATTCACCTATATCATTGAATGTCCATTTTCTTCCCTGAAAGATAATGCTCATATTAGCTGGATAGCTTATTCTTGGATATAATCAATTTCCTTTGCCCTTTGGAATATCCAATTACAGGGTCTTCAATCCTTTATTCTAGAAGCTGCTAGATCTTGGCTAATCCTAATTGTGGCTCTTCAGTATTTAAATTGTTTCTTTCTAGCTGCTTACAATATCTTTTCCTTGGTTTGATAGTTCTGAAATTTAGCCATGATTTTCTTTGGGGATTTAATTTTGGTGTTTCTTTCAGGTGGTGGTCGGTGTATTCTTTCAATGACTATTTTACCTTCTGATTCTAAAATATCAGGGCAGTTTTCTGTTATGATTTCTTATAAGATAATGTCTAGGTTCTCTTTCATCATGGTTTTCAGAAAGTCCAATAATCCTTAGATTGTCTCTCCTAGATCTATTTTCCAAATCAGTTGTTTTTCCTTCAAGATATTTTATATTTTCTTCTATTTTTCAGTTTTTTGTTTTTGTTTGACTGATCTTTAGTCTTATTGAATCATTCACTTTCATTTGTTCAATTCTAATTTTTAGTGTATTATTTTCTTCAGTTACTTTTTTTTAACCTCCTTTTGTAATTAGACAATTTAACTTTTGTTACGGTTTTTCCATTTCACAAATTTTGTTTTTTAGTGAATATCTGATGTCTTTTTCATTTCTCTTTTGTAGGGCATTATATGCTTTTATCATTCCTTCTTGCATTGATCTCATTTCATTTCCCATTTTATTCTAATTCTCTTTTAAGATTCTTTATGCAATCTTCCAAGTAAGCCTCATATAATGGGGACCAGCTCATGTCTCCCTTTGGAGCTTTATATGGAGTTGCTTTGCCTTTAGAAACCGCAGAATTTGAGGTCTGTTTTCTCTCTCCATAAAAGTTGTCTATGGTGAGAGTTTTTTGTTTTTTTATTCATTTTTTTAAGGCTTAAGGTCTGGTCAATGCAAAGAAGAAACAGCTGCTTTAATTTATCCTTGGGTAGTTCTGCTGATTGATTTTCAGTACTGGGAAATGGCGGCTAGGTCTGGTGTTCTTCTAGGGTTCAGTGGCTTTCAATTTGGTAGCAAATCTACCAAACCATCTGCTTGCAAGCAGGACACAGTAGCCAAAGAGGCTCACAGAAAATTTCCAGGTATATGGAACTGAAACACTCTAACTGGCAGCCCCAGCTCCTTGCCCTATCTCCCTGTGCTGCAGTCTGGGCTCAGTAGACTGTCCCCTTCCCCATTTGAAACAGACCTATTCTTAAGTTCTTTCAAGGTAATTTCTTCTGGAAATGTGTTTACTCCAAATATTTGTGGATTCTTTGACTCTGAGACCAGTTTAGAGGCTTAATCTGCTATTTGTTTGAGAGAAGGTAAGAGGAAGTCACAGGAAGTCATGTCTGCTCTCTGCCATCTTGGCTCTGCCTCCAAGACAGAGGTTTAACAGGTGTAAATTATAAACATTTTTGGGCTGGAACAAACCCATTTGACAAAATAGTGAATGTTTATTTGGCAGTATAGTTTCTGTTTTAAAAAAAAATCATTATTGGTGCCAAATAACAGAAATCTAAGGGCTCCCAACCAAGTATCCAATATAAGTGCTTCCTGAGATGACACTTTATGAATAGTATTGAGAGCTGGCAAGACATATGTTTTTTTTTTTTTTTTTTTGGAGTTTTGTCTTCTTCAGACATGATTATTATAATGCCTTAAAATTAGAAATATGTCAATTTCTAAGTCATAGGAGTGCTGTTCTCCTCCCCTGTTGGAGAAGAAGAGAGAGGCTAAAATGGTCCAGCGAAGGGGAAATGAGGGAAATTATATGAAGCATTTTTCTAAAACATCATAAAATGAGACAATTCCTTCATTAGTCTAGCAAAATCCCTACTCGGAGGATAGGGAAAGGAACTAAATGTTCAAAATAGGGGATGGAGTAGTCATGATAGTGTATCCATCCTCTATTGTAACACTTGAAAGAGAGTACTTCACCAAAATGGAAAAAGAGATCTCCAGTTCTCCTCATTGACTTCTTGCATATACCAACTGCCCATTGCCTGGAATCTTTTATTTAAACCTCCCAGTAGTGGATACCAATTGTGAAGACTTGAGCCCCCAAAATGAAATTACTTTTATCTTGATTGATGGAAAAGTGCATATCTTGCTAATTGTTCCCATGTTATGACAGTCCTCAGGTCATCAGACAGGATGAAAAATGGAGATCTATTTTGGGGATTTAGGGTCAGGGTCACTGAAAAGAAAGAACAAGTAGTTGCATAGGGACTCAGTTTCTTAGAAACTAAGTAGACATACTTAATACATGGCCCCCAGTAATTGAATTCTTCTGTATCCATGAAATCAAAGCAAAAAAGTTTCCCAAAGAAGAGCTATTTCAGTTGGAGGACTAAGATGTCTTAAATTGCATCATAGCCTGCATATGACAAATATCAGAGTATGTGTATAACTGGTAACTGAAGACAAGAATCTTTACTCACTATATCACTTGCAAGGTGACATTGCTCCCTTAGTAATACTTCCAGGTCCAAAAGAACATTTTTTTCCCCTGGAAAAACAACATGAACAATATCCCTGCATTGTTCCAAAGAAATAATCTTCATTTTCCTTTTGCTGCCTCTGGAGAGTTATGGAATTTAGAAAGTCTGTTTCCTAAATGCCTATCCAACTAACTGCCATTGAGAAATTAACTAGATACTTTGAAATGGCGGTTAAATGACTCCTGGACTGATTGTTATCTTTGAAGCTTTTCAGCATTTCCCACATTATGGCTTTTGGAAACATGATCCCTGAAGTGGTGACATCTGACATCAGATACTGGAAATGATTTTCTCATCTCATTGCCCTTTTTTCCCATTGGACAGACCCTCCTAATGACTACTTCTTTCCGTGTTTCCTCTCTCTATATTCTTACCAACAAATTTCCCCCTGTTGCTCCACTTTTTTTTTTTTTCCCTGAGGCAATTGGGGTTAAGTGACTTGCCCAGGGTCACACAGCTAGACAGTGTCTGAGACCAGATTTGAACTCGGGTCCTCCTGACTTCAAGGCTGGTGCTCTATCCACTGCGCCACCTAGCTGCTCCTCCACTCTTCTTAAAAGGACTCTAATTTAATTCTTTACCTAGTCAGTGTGCCTCCTACTAGTTGGAAAGAGAATGAAGCAACATGAGTGCTGAGTTCTTTTATGCCTTATATAATGACACTTTTGTGATATGATTTTCCATCTTGCCCATAAAATCACATATACTGAGGAAAATTGATTCTCATTTCCCAAATACTGTATAGATCTTGGCTCATTGTGGCTTGAGATAATCATCAAGAAAATGTCAGAAGTAGAAAGCAAACCAACCTTATGCTTACATATATTAGTTGGATTTCTAATATATTTCTATGAAGTTTTAATAGAATAGAAACTCTAAATCCCCTGATTGTTCAACCAAGCTACATGAAACATATTTTACTATTTTTCCCAACATCATTGTAAAAACATATTACTGTTATTTATAACTGAATAGGAGTCTATCGAGTCTGTGGAGGATTCATGATTGTGCCAAATGCCTATAGTTTACAACACTTTTTTGATTTAGGATATTTGCACCTTTTCTGGGGGAGTGGAATTTCTCTTATATGTGACTTTTTCTGCATCTATCTAGTCATTTCTACTTCAGAAAAAATCTCAATAATTTTCTTGTCATCGTCTACTATACTTTGGAAAAATCAGAGTAGCACTCTTATTAGAACTCTATCTAAACTGGGAAGCTATTTATGAAATGAAGCCACCATTCATTTAATCAATTGTGCATCTGTTGACAGCCTTTCGAGTTCTTAAGGGGCTAGGTTAGGAAAATGTTAAAATTTGACATTTTTCCAGTTCTCACCCTTAGAAGCTGGCTATTGGTCTTCAGCTATATTGTTCCATATCCAAGATCACTTCTCTCAAGTTATGAAGTTTTTGGAATAGTCTCATCTCACTTTGTCTTTCAAGATTCAGGTTGTCCCTTTCTTGGTTGTTCATTATGTGAAAATGAAGCTGTGCTTCTTTCTCCAGCAATTCATGGAATGCTCTCTATTCAGCTGCCAAACTCTCTCTCCCAACTTGGATCTTTTCCTGCAAGGAAGTAACTTAATCCCATAAGGTACATGAATTCACGTCCCAAAGTCCTTTCCTTTTTTTTCTTTAGGAAACTTTTCCAGGAGTATAAATATCTTTAATATGAGTGACAATTTGAGGTAGTTGTGTCAGAGGGAAGAAAACATGTTTCTAATGCAGTATACAGGCACTCAAATGCCCTCATACTCGATGTTTGAGACAAACCTCTGATATCTACTGCCTGATGCCGTTCTACATATGTCTTACCCAATTGTGGCTCTAGGTAGTTCTCTAAGAATATAGATAACTTTGAGCAAAGCTGTTGACATCTATGCTATAGGTAGGATCCCAATCCAAAAGTCTATTCCTCCTGAAAAACTTTTAGGCTAAATTTGTTCTTTTTCTACCTTTTTAGTTGCCTGCCCAATTCATTGATCTTCTCTTTATTTTTTCATGTAAACATTTAGAGATGTAAAATGTCTTCTAAGCACTGCTTTAGCTACATCTCATACGTTTTTGGTATATTGTCTCATTATTGATGAAAGTGTTTCTGTGATTTGTTATTTGATTTTGTCAATAGAAGTAAATTAACTTTTACACTTAAAAAGCTGAAATGTTTAAGAAGGAACATAATAGCACCAATACCTTCTGCCTTAAAGGAACCTCAACATCTCCTTGAGCAGACTGTCATGAATACTTCAGATTCTCCCCTTGAAGAGGGCAAGACACTTACCTTCCAAGTTTTCTTTCTCTCTCTCTCTCTTCTGTCACCATGTTCTGAACTGTTGCTACTTTTTCCCAGAGAAGAGCCAAAGTCTTTTCGAGTTTGACCTAAGGAAATACTAGTAATCATTTCATACATGTTTCCCTTCCCCAAGCTAGATCAGCAAAATCCCCCAGATCAGAGCAGGGAAGCCAATGATGTTTAGATTGTTCTTCCTCTTTGTAATCTGGAAAGTTTAAGACAGAGCTAACCTATAGGTCAGCTATGATACTCCATGGCCTCCAAACCATCTGCTTCCGATACATATGATTGGCTCAGAAGATCCACCAACTAGGAGACAATAAAGGCAACCTAAAAAGTTTTTAACTACACACACTTATACCCTAGAATCCTCTGCGGCGCCATTTACAAGGTGCACTGTATGCCTGATGTGCTCCTGCGACTGAAAACTGTTGACAAAAATGAAAATTTTGTCCTTTTCACAAAAGTTTTCTCTTTTTGGTATTTCTCATGTGTGACTTTTTCCCCTTTGAATTGCAGTAAATAGGATCTCAGGATCCTGCCTGTGGCTGGCCAGCTTCCCTGGGTGATGGTTGAGCTCTATGTCCCTTATGTGGAAAGGCCTTCTGCAAAGAGGGTAAGGACATGGCCTGTCATCTTCTCCCCAGTTCCTGAGAAGGCAGATGCAGCAAAAGCTATGGCCACAGCTCAAGGTTACTGGATGTCTGAAATAGTCCATGCACACAGAACAGGTTGGCTCTTCCTTGATGCTTTCAGCTAAATGAGCTTCATCCATGTCCTGAGCAGAAAAAAAAAAAAAAGGGACAAATGAGTCTCTTGAAGCAGCTTAAGAAAATATCCTTAGGACCTTCCTCCCTGAACTGATTCACTTCCATTAGAAACTCAATTTCACAACCTCAACTATCATTAGAAATATTAATCGGACTATGATCAATGTTGACTTTCACATTCTCTGATGTGAAAAGACACTAGGTACAGAAGTATTGTGACTATATGCCATTATAACTGAGGAAATTGATGAACTGGAAGGCTTGGATCTCTAGGAAGACACCAATATAAAATACATTAAAATCCTTAAAAAGGACAGGTAAGTCAGTTACTTGAAAACAGAATGAAAACCACCTGTAGATGAGCTTATTTCATCAAATGATGAATGACACATGAAGCAAATTTTTAAAATTGTTTTCAAAATGACTGAGGAGAGAGGAAAAGAAGGAATGTAGTAGGAGCGAGCAAGAGGCAAACAGATTCCTTCTCCTGGCCCAATTTCGGGTTAGAGGGAGAAACCTTCACTAATATTTCACAGAGCAATCAGAGAGAATTTTCTGGATTTTGTCAAGTTTTCAAAAAATGCCAGTGGAACTACAGGATGTCATAGGAAGTCTAAAATGAATGGGATTTGGGGTACTGATTTCTGAAACATCTCCTTAGAATCTCTGATAAAAAGTAAATCCATTTTGACACACTATCTCTATTGTCTCTAAACTTCCCAAGATAAGAGATTTCTGATGGAAGTGAATTTCCTCTTGGGTAAACTCTAAATGAGTCCCTGGCTTCTGTGGTTCAAGATCTGTTCTGCAATGTTAGCTGTGGCAGGTAGACTTTTTTCTCCACTTCTCTTCTCATTGCTAATCTATAGCTTTTAAAGAATTAAAAACCCTTTGTGGTTAGGGAACTTCTCCACCCTTGTTTTCATACTGTCTGCTAACGTCATTGACTCTCTTTTTGGTTGCTTCTTTTTAAGTTGTTTTTAGCTTCATGATCATGCATCATCTCCTAAATGGTGATGTGCTCTATGATTCTGTATTAGTATCAGATTTCAAGCTATTACAAAGCAGTAATAAATAAAACTACTGGTTAATAGAGAAATAAAACAATAAAACATATTAGTGCCACCACATACAAAGGCCAACAAACGTATTATGTAACAGTGTTTGATAATTTCCCAAATACCACCATCTGAATTAAAGATTCACCTCATAATATTTGCCAAGCTAAGTTTCAAATGGTTTTGTGAATGAGATTTAGAAAGTCACATCATAAATAAATTTGAATTGAAGACTGGAATGAACTCTCAAATATATATATATATATATATATATATATAAAACAAGAACAGCATATAAGCAAACAAGGGATAAAAGGGATTACAGGAGCAATAATGAACAATTTACATAAAATTGAAAATTTCTCACAGACAAAAGCAATACAGCTAAATTCTAAAGGGGAAAAATCTGTATCAAGTTTATCTGAAAATGCTCTAATGTCCAAAATATGTAAGCTTCTCTATATTCAAAGGATATAGTATTTCCACTATATTGAATGAGGATGTTTGTGTTCTATATATCTATGGAAAACTTTATATAATGTCACATTCATTTTTTAACTGTTAACTTTCCTCATTTAAAAAAAAAAACTTTTAAAATCTGTTTCAAAGTGAGAATCTTTGGGAGGGAGAAAAAAGAGGAATGTGTTGGGAAATGGAGGTGATGTACAATTTTTAAAAATTAGCATGAAATTTTTAAAGGGAAGCAACTAAGTGGGTGGTTCTTTGAGATAAAAGGAGAAGACTGGTTTTTCTTCAGGTTTAGGAACATATAAGCTATATTTCTGGTTGCATATTTTAAGCAGGATTTCACCTGTGCCATTTGTTTTAACGATTTCATTGTCAGTGACCTGTATAGGGACACCTTTTGTGAAACATGAGTGCTCCAGTACTGGGAGAAATAAGAAATTGGTAATTAGGAACTCTGAAGGCATTTCTTTCTCAGACTGACTCTTTTGGGAAGGAAAACCAGTTCATCTTTTTTCAATTCCAACCTCACCTTTAATTACGGAATGGGTGTTACCTCAGAGAAACTGAGATCTGGCAAAGTCCTTTGGTTGTCATGAGAGAAATTGACTTTTTTTTTTTAAACCTATCATCCTAACTAATAGCTTATCACTATACTCCAATGACCAGAGGAGAAGATGATGCTGGTGGTTTTTGCACAGCTCTGTGTCATTCAAATCCAATTCACTTGCAAGTCAGGACATCTTGATGCCAGTGATCCTTTTTGATGAGAAGAATGAACAACAAAAAATAATCAGAATGTGAAGGAAACTAGAATTCATTATTTTCATTGGTTCCTGCCTCAAAAGGCAATAATACTCAGTATCCTTGCTATTGATTATTTTCAAGATGATACAGTTTATATTCATTAATATATCCATTTGCCAGTTACAAATTAGATCAAAAATAAGCAATATTTAAGAATGCCTTTTTGAAAAAAAAATTAACGTTCAATAGTGGGGGAAAAGTTCAGTAATTTTTTTTCTGGAATATTTCATTCTTTATGAACATTTGGGTAAATAGCTCCAAGCTATCAATTTGCAACTATTTGTTCACCCTAAATACCATTTGCTAACTGATTTTGACACCCAGCACCCCCCATTGCAGCTGCTGCCATCTTGCCTTCCTTCATCGGTGTGGACCCCACTGAATAAAGGCTTATACTATGCCCCTTGTCAGCATGAAACAACTCCAGAAAATGAGATCTCTGTCCCTTAGTCCCAAATGACTTTGGGCTACAAACGGCTTTGGGGGGAAATATGATGTAATAGGATTTTGTGGGCCCCTGATTTTAGTGGGGAGAAGATTCTATTCTAGAAATATGATTCAAAAACACTAGGCCTTTGCCCTCTTCCCCCACCCCCCAACCTAGAAATGCCATTGTTCTGACAATATGCCTGATTCTGGAGACCACTCATCAATTCATTGGTTCTGGCTGACAAGATTACCAATCATCAAATTTTGAACTGATATTGAGCAAAAGAAGCAGAACCAGGAACACATTGTACACAACAGCAGCAATAATACAATAATGTGTGATGATCAACTGTGACAGATCTGATTCTTCTCAGTGGTTCAGTGATCCCAAGCAATCATCTCTCTCTCTCTCTCTCTCTCTCTCTCTCGCTCTCTCTCTCTCTCTTTCTCTCTCTCTCTTTCTCTCTTTGTCTCTCTCTCTTTTTCTTTCTGTCTCTGCCTCTGTCTGTCTCTCTCTCTCTCTTCTCAAAATGTCACAAAAATTAATAGAAATACTTACTTAGGTGTTTTTTCCTCCTCCCAAATTTCCACTTCTCTCTCCTAGGAGATCTGCAGTAATTTTTTTTCTATGACTATAAAAATGTTGGGAAAAATTAAAGGAGCTACAAGTAGAAACCTATTAAAGATGAATTGTTTTTATTATGGCAGGAGAATTATTATCTTATTGTCCTGAGGGTTCGGTCAGACCATAATCCGCTGATTCTCTTCTCTTTCTAGATAATTATAGTCCAGGCCCTTACATAAATGATTCAGAAAAGAGCTGTCCAACATATTACAGGCTTTTCTTTGGTTATCTTAACATTTTTTTGTTCAAGTAAAGATTCAGACTGCCCTCCTATTATCTCTCCCTTCATATGTTTGAGGCTTGTAAATGATGTAAACCATAAACTGTCAATAGACATTGTAATCCCTAACCACACTCTTTAGAGGAAACCTGGCTAAGGAGATTTGTTGACAAAGACACTTAGAATATCCCTCCTATATAGCTATTCACAAGCCAACTGGCTTCCATTCTTTTTGTCTTATATGCATTCTCTACATTTGATAAACTAAAATCTAACTAGCTACAACCTCACATTCAGCATACTATTACCTGACCTTGCTTCTTTCTTGATTTATTTGTACTTTTGATTTTCTCAAAGTCAGAAAGTTCAATATTCTGCCAAATTATTTGCCATATGTCAGGGCTCGATAGTCAACTCCTTTTATGGAGACTTATCTGATCCTTCAACTGGTTCTAATCTCTCCATCCTCTAATACACAAAATTTTGTGAGGAGTAGCAAGGGGCCTAGCAGGAGGAGGTTCTTTAGACACTGGAAGGAAACTTGGGAACAAAGAAAAATTACAAAGAAGTAGAACTGGTGCTTTTTAGGAAAAATCCATTTATCACAGTTGAAGAAAATCTCTACCATTTGAACAGGGCAAGCTACATGATACCCTATGTGAGAGAGAATGGTTGTTAAACCTTAAATATCTCCATTGTGATAACTTCTTAGCAAAAATAAACTCATCTCATAATGAGCAGCAAGAAATTAGAAACTAAGTGGATGCCCATCACTTGAAGAATGGCTGAATAAATTATGATATATGAATGTTATGTAAGAAATGACCAGCAGGATGACTTCAGGGAGACCTGGAGACACTTCCATGAATTAATACTAAGTGAAATGAGCAGAACCAGGAGATCATTATACACCGCAACAAGAAGACTATACAATGATCAATGCTTATGGACGTGGCTCTCTTCAATAATAGGTGGTTCAAACCAGTTCCAATTGTTCAGTGATGAAGAGAACTCTATATACCCAGAGAGAGGACCATGGAAACTGAGTGTGGACTGCAACATAGCATTCTCACTTTTTCTGTTGTATACTTGTATTTGTTTTCTTAGTTTTTTTCTTTCTTCTTGATCCAATTTTTTCTTGAGCAGCAAAACAATTATATAAATTGTATAAATATGTATACATATATTCGATTTAACATACATTTTAACATATTTAACATGTATAGGACTACCTTCCACCTAGGGAGAGGGTGGGGGGAAGGAGGAGATAATTTGGAACAGAAGTCTTTGCAAAATCAATGTTTGAAAATTACCCGTGCATATGTTTTGTAACAAACAAACAAAAAAAAAAGGTTTAATAAATAAATTCTTATGATATAAACACAAAAAAATAATTGAAGATACTTATGAACTGGAAGGTCAGGGTCTCTAAGAAGACACCAAAATAAAATACATGAAAACATGAATGGGAATGAAATAGTACTCAGTGCCTGTGTGGAGACACTTTTTGTAAAACATGAGTGCTCTGGTACTGGGAGAAATTAGAAATTGGTAATTAGGAACTCTGAGGGCATTTCTCTCCCAGACTAACTCTTTTGGGAAGGAAAACCAGTTCATCTTTTTTTCAATTCCAACCTCACTTTTAATTACTGAATGGTAGAAGTAAGTAAGAAGTAAATAGAAGTAAGAATAAAAGGGAGAGGGGAAGCATGGATAAAGATGTTTTCTCTAAAAGATGGTAACTAAACTGCAGAGATTAAGGAAGCAGAAGGAAATAGTAACAGATTGGGAATCATATCTTGCACTTTTATGATAACTGAGCTCAAGTTCTTTGCAGGCTTGTTGCAGATCAGAGAGGAAAGAACCATGTGTGAGAAGCACAAGGAGGAGCAAAACCTGTTCTGTGAGAAGGATCAGTCTTTCCTCTGTGCATCTTATTTCCCAAGTCAGGAGCACAGCAATCACCTGGTGCAGCCTCTAAACAAGGCTGCACAGACTTCCAGTTTAAGTATTCTGCTTAGAAGGAATTCAGACAAGCTACCTAGCTTCCCCTGTAGCATCTTTCTCTTTATTTCTTAGGTAACCCTATCCTTGAGTTTGAGGAAGAACTATTCCAATTTAAACTTTACTGCTCTGTAATATGATCCCTGTGTTACATTCTCTGTTATTTGGAGTGCATTTAACCTGCTACTCTCCTTTGTGCAGATTTGGATTTGATCTTTGTTGGCCTGGCATGTTGTAGGAGATTAATAAATGTTTATTGACTGACTGAGAATAGAAAAGTAAATCACTTCTTAGTAGAGGAAGGAACCGAGAAAGATGAGGATCATTCTAGGATGAAAAGTTTAAAATTTACAATATAAGTGGAAGAATACATTGTCAGGATAATAAAAAATTTTGTTCAGGAACAGGAGAGAGACAAAGGATAGACTAAAAACTTTTTACAATTTGGAAAGCAATTCTACCCAAGGTTTTTGTTTTACAGTACCAATTCAATGTGTAAAGAACTTTTTAATATTAGACCACTAAGTGGTTTGAGGGCATTATGTTTTTAGTACATCAAGATATCACAGAATGATTTCTGGTTCCTCTCCTTCCCTTTCTGCTCTCCTTACCATCAACCCCCACACAAAGGAAAGGCTCAATCTTGAGGATTGCAAAAAAAAAAAAAAATCTTAAGTTACTATGTGGAAGTGAAAAAAAAGTGAAATAAGATAATATCTTAAAGTAAATATAGAATAGTGAAAATTAGTCAAGATTCAATGGCTTGATTTTGTAAGAGTTAAAGTCACCACATTTTTTTTTATTTTTTCCTATTACATATGTAATCATGTCTTTCTAGGATAAATGTAGGAACAAAGAAGACATGAATAATTTGAAAGGCATGGCAAACATTCAATAGATTGAGGAGACTAATAATCCTAATAAAGTTGAATGTGAAATGTGTTGTGATGTGTTCCATTTTGGGGAGAGTGGCAAGTAAAATGAGAAACAACTAATGCCTTGGAAATATGGGGAAAAGACCCTATATATATCATTTTGTGAGCTGTTCAATCTCAGGGTTATTTTTCCTAAATGCTTTCTATATTTCCCTCTTCCCTTTATTCACTTATATTCTCCTTGTCTCAAAAATATAGATGTTCCCCAAGATACTGTCTTGGATCCTTTCATCTTTTCTTTCTGTACTGGTTTCTCTCACCTCTACAAAGCCTCCAAAATTAGTGTCTCCAGTCTCAAATTGCCTCACATGGATCTGGAGAGAAATTTCCACCTTTGTTTTTGTTAACAAAAGGCCCTGGGGCCAAAAAGAGGAACCCTAAGAAAAAAAGAGTCCAATCACAAATTATAAAAGTATTATTGTCTGAGAAGAACTTGCAAGAGAGAGCTTGTAAGGGAGGAGAGAAAGAAGAGGAGAAGGAAGGGAGGGAGGGAGGGAGACAAAAAAAGAGAAGAAGAAAGACAAAGAGAGAAAGGAATAGAGAGAGAAATGGAGAGAGTTCTCATCTGTTCTAAGGAGAGATGGAAAAAGGGTGAAGTAATATAACTCTAGTTAAAGGGAGAAGATTCCCATTGACCTAATCAACCTGGAAATAGGATGTTTAGAAAGTCCCAAGCTAGGTTTTCACGCTCCAGCTACCACTCAAGGTTTCCTTTTTAACTGGTCAAGACTGGGTTTTTGGTTTCTGGCAGTCATAGTTATCTCCAAATTCAATTGGAGTTCCCTCACAAAGGTTCGCTGGTATATCAAGCAGTTTTGGGCTTCAGAACTCTTTCTGATTGTCTCATTGTTGTATGATTCTGAAAGGATAGTATAATTATTATGAAACCCAGGTAAACATTTCTGCCTCTTGTTCAAAGGGGTCTAGACTCGTTGAAGACTAATAACTAATCCAATTTTTTTGAGTTTATCACCATTTAATATAATGATGGAGAAACTGAGACAACATAGAGATGAGAAAGTTTTCAATAATTTATTTGAAAGGGAGAAATTGATGACCAAAGAACTAGAGAACACTGTGAAAGGCAAAATGGACAACTTTGATTACATTAAATTAAAAAGATTTTGCACAAACAAAATAAACAGAAACAAGATTAAAAGGGAAATAGAAATCTTTAGCGTCAGTATTTCTGATATGTCCACCCCTTTTCTTTCTCCCAGGATTGAGCCCAGATAACACTTGGAGGACTCTATACAAATTTTGATGCCATAGTTCAGAAAGAATATTATTGTTCTGATATGCCTTAGAAAAGGGCAAATGGGAGAGTGTGGGTAAAAAAGGTATGAAAGCTATGAGAATGTTTAGAAGTAGAAAAGAAGTTAGAGGAGAAATGCTTTCTGTCTTCAGCCATGTGAAAAGTTATATATGTTTTATGCAAGTAAGCTTCTATAGATATAAAATTTCCCTTTATAACCACCTTGGCTACATCCCACAAACTTTGGTATTTTGTCTCAGTATTGTCATTCTTTTGGATGAAATTATTGATTGTGGTTATGATTTGTTCATTCATTCTTTAGGATTAGATTATTTAATTTCCAATTACCTTTTGGTCCATTTTCTCCTAGCCTTATATTACATATGATCTTTATTGCATTGTGATCTCAAAAAAATGCATTTACTATTTCTGCCTTTCTGTATTTGATTTTGACTTTTTTATGCCCTCACATATAGTAAATTGTTATACACATTCCATGAATAGCTGAGAAAAAAGTTAACTTATTTCTGTCTCCATTCAATATCATACCTAACTTTTTTTTAAACATTCTGTTTACCTTAACTTTTTTCTTATTTATTTTGTGGTTCAATTTATCTAGTTCTGAGAGAGCAAGGTTGAGATCTCAAACTACTATGGTTTTGCTATGTATTTCTTCTTGCGTCTTTCTTAACTTTTCTAGGAATCTGGATGCTATACCACTTGGCACATATATGTTTAATATTGATATTAATTCATTATCCATGGTACCCTTTAATAAAATATAGATTCCTTCTTTACCTCTTTTAATTAGATCTATCTTTGCTTTTACTTGATCTGAGATCAGAATTGCTAACATTGCTTTTTTTTTTTTTTTTACTTCACCTGAAACATAATAGATTCTGCTCCAGCCCTTTCTCTTCACTCTGTATCACTATGTTTTAAATGTGTTTCTTGTAAACAACATGTTGTAGGATTCTGGCTTTTAATCCAATCTGCTAATTACTTCTGTTTTATGGGTGAGTTCCTCCCATTCACATTCACAGTTAAAATAACTAATTGTAGATTTCCTGTCATCTTATTTACCATAAGTTATGCTTTTCTCTTTTGTTTCCCCCTTCTTTCTCCTCAGTATTTTGCTTTTGATACCACCTCCCTCAAATAGTCCTCCCCCTTTAGAGCTCCTCCCCCTTTTTTATACCTTTCCTCTAATACTTATGTTTCCCTTTCTATTAATCCTTCCCTTTCTTTCCCCACTTTCTCTCTCAATTTCCTATGAGATGAGACAAGTTTTTCTGTGAAACCAAATATGTCTGATATTCTCTTTTAGAGCCAAATCTGGTGAGAATAAGATTCATGCAAAGCTCATCCCCCTTCCTTTTCCCCCCTCAGATATAATAAGTTTTCCTCTTTGCCTCTTTGCCTCTTCAGAGATGTAATTTCTCTTATTTTGCCTCCCTTTTATTCTTTTCCCCATACTTTTGACTTCTAGTTTCTTTCCTCAAATGGAGGGAGAATCAGTATATTCCTTAGTCATTCAATCAAACCTACCACTGATCCTTACAAATAAAATGGCAATAACAAAACAAAACAAAAACAAACAAACAAACAAACAAACAAACCACCACTGTTCCAAACTTGCAATGCTATGCCAAGTCAGTAACTCATTCCTAGGTGCATTTGAATAAAACAATAAAGCTATTATGATCACAAAGAGAAATCTGATCCAAGTAAGATGAAATTGCATTGTTCTAATAAATAGATAGACTGATTAACATACCCCCATCCTCAAAATCTCAAAACATTTTCAATCCCTTTCTACCTCTAATTTATTTTTCATATTATCACAATAAAATCAAATTATACCTGCATTCTATAAGAATACCCATAACAGAAATAGTTCTCAAGACTTCTTTCCTTTTTACCTTTATGTTTCTCTTGAGTTCAGTGTTTGGAGATCAAATTTTTTGTTCAATTTTGGTCTCTTCATGAGAAATAGGTGAAATTCACCTATATCATTGAATGTCCATTTTCTTCCCTGAAAGATAATGCTCATATTAGCTGGATAGCTTATTCTTGGATATAATCAATTTCCTTTGCCCTTTGGAATATCCAATTACAGGGTCTTCAATCCTTTATTCTAGAAGCTGCTAGATCTTGGCTAATCCTAATTGTGGCTCTTCAGTATTTAAATTGTTTCTTTCTAGCTGCTTACAATATCTTTTCCTTGGTTTGATAGTTCTGAAATTTAGCCATGATTTTCTTTGGGGATTTAATTTTGGTGTTTCTTTCAGGTGGTGGTCGGTGTATTCTTTCAATGACTATTTTACCTTCTGATTCTAAAATATCAGGGCAGTTTTCTGTTATGATTTCTTATAAGATAATGTCTAGGTTCTCTTTCATCATGGTTTTCAGAAAGTCCAATAATCCTTAGATTGTCTCTCCTAGATCTATTTTCCAAATCAGTTGTTTTTCCTTCAAGATATTTTATATTTTCTTCTATTTTTCAGTTTTTTGTTTTTGTTTGACTGATCTTTAGTCTTATTGAATCATTCACTTTCATTTGTTCAATTCTAATTTTTAGTGTATTATTTTCTTCAGTTACTTTTTTTTAACCTCCTTTTGTAATTAGACAATTTAACTTTTGTTACGGTTTTTCCATTTCACAAATTTTGTTTTTTAGTGAATATCTGATGTCTTTTTCATTTCTCTTTTGTAGGGCATTATATGCTTTTATCATTCCTTCTTGCATTGATCTCATTTCATTTCCCATTTTATTCTAATTCTCTTTTAAGATTCTTTATGCAATCTTCCAAGTAAGCCTCATATAATGGGGACCAGCTCATGTCTCCCTTTGGAGCTTTATATGGAGTTGCTTTGCCTTTAGAAACCGCAGAATTTGAGGTCTGTTTTCTCTCTCCATAAAAGTTGTCTATGGTGAGAGTTTTTTGTTTTTTTATTCATTTTTTTAAGGCTTAAGGTCTGGTCAATGCAAAGAAGAAACAGCTGCTTTAATTTATCCTTGGGTAGTTCTGCTGATTGATTTTCAGTACTGGGAAATGGCGGCTAGGTCTGGTGTTCTTCTAGGGTTCAGTGGCTTTCAATTTGGTAGCAAATCTACCAAACCATCTGCTTGCAAGCAGGACACAGTAGCCAAAGAGGCTCACAGAAAATTTCCAGGTATATGGAACTGAAACACTCTAACTGGCAGCCCCAGCTCCTTGCCCTATCTCCCTGTGCTGCAGTCTGGGCTCAGTAGACTGTCCCCTTCCCCATTTGAAACAGACCTATTCTTAAGTTCTTTCAAGGTAATTTCTTCTGGAAATGTGTTTACTCCAAATATTTGTGGATTCTTTGACTCTGAGACCAGTTTAGAGGCTTAATCTGCTATTTGTTTGAGAGAAGGTAAGAGGAAGTCACAGGAAGTCATGTCTGCTCTCTGCCATCTTGGCTCTGCCTCCAAGACAGAGGTTTAACAGGTGTAAATTATAAACATTTTTGGGCTGGAACAAACCCATTTGACAAAATAGTGAATGTTTATTTGGCAGTATAGTTTCTGTTTTAAAAAAAAATCATTATTGGTGCCAAATAACAGAAATCTAAGGGCTCCCAACCAAGTATCCAATATAAGTGCTTCCTGAGATGACACTTTATGAATAGTATTGAGAGCTGGCAAGACATATGTTTTTTTTTTTTTTTGGAGTTTTGTCTTCTTCAGACATGATTATTATAATGCCTTAAAATTAGAAATATGTCAATTTCTAAGTCATAGGAGTGCTGTTCTCCTCCCCTGTTGGAGAAGAAGAGAGAGGCTAAAATGGTCCAGCGAAGGGGAAATGAGGGAAATTATATGAAGCATTTTTCTAAAACATCATAAAATGAGACAATTCCTTCATTAGTCTAGCAAAATCCCTACTCGGAGGATAGGGAAAGGAACTAAATGTTCAAAATAGGGGATGGAGTAGTCATGATAGTGTATCCATCCTCTATTGTAACACTTGAAAGAGAGTACTTCACCAAAATGGAAAAAGAGATCTCCAGTTCTCCTCATTGACTTCTTGCATATACCAACTGCCCATTGCCTGGAATCTTTTATTTAAACCTCCCAGTAGTGGATACCAATTGTGAAGACTTGAGCCCCCAAAATGAAATTACTTTTATCTTGATTGATGGAAAAGTGCATATCTTGCTAATTGTTCCCATGTTATGACAGTCCTCAGGTCATCAGACAGGATGAAAAATGGAGATCTATTTTGGGGATTTAGGGTCAGGGTCACTGAAAAGAAAGAACAAGTAGTTGCATAGGGACTCAGTTTCTTAGAAACTAAGTAGACATACTTAATACATGGCCCCCAGTAATTGAATTCTTCTGTATCCATGAAATCAAAGCAAAAAAGTTTCCCAAAGAAGAGCTATTTCAGTTGGAGGACTAAGATGTCTTAAATTGCATCATAGCCTGCATATGACAAATATCAGAGTATGTGTATAACTGGTAACTGAAGACAAGAATCTTTACTCACTATATCACTTGCAAGGTGACATTGCTCCCTTAGTAATACTTCCAGGTCCAAAAGAACATTTTTTTTCCCCTGGAAAAACAACATGAACAATATCCCTGCATTGTTCCAAAGAAATAATCTTCATTTTCCTTTTGCTGCCTCTGGAGAGTTATGGAATTTAGAAAGTCTGTTTCCTAAATGCCTATCCAACTAACTGCCATTGAGAAATTAACTAGATACTTTGAAATGGTGGTTAAATGACTCCTGGACTGATTGTTATCTTTGAAGCTTTTCAGCATTTCCCACATTATGGCTTTTGGAAACATGATCCCTGAAGTGGTGACATCTGACATCAGATACTGGAAATGATTTTCTCATCTCATTGCCCTTTTTTCCCATTGGACAGACCCTCCTAATGACTACTTCTTTCCGTGTTTCCTCTCTCTATATTCTTACCAACAAATTTCCCCCTGTTGCTCCACTTTTTTTTTTTTTCCCTGAGGCAATTGGGGTTAAGTGACTTGCCCAGGGTCACACAGCTAGACAGTGTCTGAGACCAGATTTGAACTCGGGTCCTCCTGACTTCAAGGCTGGTGCTCTATCCACTGCGCCACCTAGCTGCTCCTCCACTCTTCTTAAAAGGACTCTAATTTAATTCTTTACCTAGTCAGTGTGCCTCCTACTAGTTGGAAAGAGAATGAAGCAACATGAGTGCTGAGTTCTTTTATGCCTTATATAATGACACTTTTGTGATATGATTTTCCATCTTGCCCATAAAATCACATATACTGAGGAAAATTGATTCTCATTTCCCAAATACTGTATAGATCTTGGCTCATTGTGGCTTGAGATAATCATCAAGAAAATGTCAGAAGTAGAAAGCAAACCAACCTTATGCTTACATATATTAGTTGGATTTCTAATATATTTCTATGAAGTTTTAATAGAATAGAAACTCTAAATCCCCTGATTGTTCAACCAAGCTACATGAAACATATTTTACTATTTTTCCCAACATCATTGTAAAAACATATTACTGTTATTTATAACTGAATAGGAGTCTATCGAGTCTGTGGAGGATTCATGATTGTGCCAAATGCCTATAGTTTACAACACTTTTTTGATTTAGGATATTTGCACCTTTTCTGGGGGAGTGGAATTTCTCTTATATGTGACTTTTTCTGCATCTATCTAGTCATTTCTACTTCAGAAAAAATCTCAATAATTTTCTTGTCATCGTCTACTATACTTTGGAAAAATCAGAGTAGCACTCTTATTAGAACTCTATCTAAACTGGGAAGCTATTTATGAAATGAAGCCACCATTCATTTAATCAATTGTGCATCTGTTGACAGCCTTTCGAGTTCTTAAGGGGCTAGGTTAGGAAAATGTTAAAATTTGACATTTTTCCAGTTCTCACCCTTAGAAGCTGGCTATTGGTCTTCAGCTATATTGTTCCATATCCAAGATCACTTCTCTCAAGTTATGAAGTTTTTGGAATAGTCTCATCTCACTTTGTCTTTCAAGATTCAGGTTGTCCCTTTCTTGGTTGTTCATTATGTGAAAATGAAGCTGTGCTTCTTTCTCCAGCAATTCATGGAATGCTCTCTATTCAGCTGCCAAACTCTCTCTCCCAACTTGGATCTTTTCCTGCAAGGAAGTAACTTAATCCCATAAGGTACATGAATTCACGTCCCAAAGTCCTTTCCTTTTTTTTCTTTAGGAAACTTTTCCAGGAGTATAAATATCTTTAATATGAGTGACAATTTGAGGTAGTTGTGTCAGAGGGAAGAAAACATGTTTCTAATGCAGTATACAGGCACTCAAATGCCCTCATACTCGATGTTTGAGACAAACCTCTGATATCTACTGCCTGATGCCGTTCTACATATGTCTTACCCAATTGTGGCTCTAGGTAGTTCTCTAAGAATATAGATAACTTTGAGCAAAGCTGTTGACATCTATGCTATAGGTAGGATCCCAATCCAAAAGTCTATTCCTCCTGAAAAACTTTTAGGCTAAATTTGTTCTTTTTCTACCTTTTTAGTTGCCTGCCCAATTCATTGATCTTCTCTTTATTTTATTCATGTAAACATTTAGAGATGTAAAATGTCTTCTAAGCACTGCTTTAGCTACATCTCATACGTTTTTGGTATATTGTCTCATTATTGATGAAAGTGTTTCTGTGATTTGTTATTTGATTTTGTCAATAGAAGTAAATTAACTTTTACACTTAAAAAGCTGAAATGTTTAAGAAGGAACATAATAGCACCAATACCTTCTGCCTTAAAGGAACCTCAACATCTCCTTGAGCAGACTGTCATGAATACTTCAGATTCTCCCCTTGAAGAGGGCAAGACACTTACCTTCCAAGTTTTCTTTCTCTCTCTCTCTCTTCTGTCACCATGTTCTGAACTGTTGCTACTTTTTCCCAGAGAAGAGCCAAAGTCTTTTCGAGTTTGACCTAAGGAAATACTAGTAATCATTTCATACATGTTTCCCTTCCCCAAGCTAGATCAGCAAAATCCCCCAGATCAGAGCAGGGAAGCCAATGATGTTTAGATTGTTCTTCCTCTTTGTAATCTGGAAAGTTTAAGACAGAGCTAACCTATAGGTCAGCTATGATACTCCATGGCCTCCAAACCATCTGCTTCCGATACATATGATTGGCTCAGAAGATCCACCAACTAGGAGACAATAAAGGCAACCTAAAAAGTTTTTAACTACACACACTTATACCCTAGAATCCTCTGCGGCGCCATTTACAAGGTGCACTGTATGCCTGATGTGCTCCTGCGACTGAAAACTGTTGACAAAAATGAAAATTTTGTCCTTTTCACAAAAGTTTTCTCTTTTTGGTATTTCTCATGTGTGACTTTTTCCCCTTTGAATTGCAGTAAATAGGATCTCAGGATCCTGCCTGTGGCTGGCCAGCTTCCCTGGGTGATGGTTGAGCTCTATGTCCCTTATGTGGAAAGGCCTTCTGCAAAGAGGGTAAGGACATGGCCTGTCATCTTCTCCCCAGTTCCTGAGAAGGCAGATGCAGCAAAAGCTATGGCCACAGCTCAAGGTTACTGGATGTCTGAAATAGTCCATGCACACAGAACAGGTTGGCTCTTCCTTGATGCTTTCAGCTAAATGAGCTTCATCCATGTCCTGAGCAGAAAAAAAAAAAAAAGGGACAAATGAGTCTCTTGAAGCAGCTTAAGAAAATATCCTTAGGACCTTCCTCCCTGAACTGATTCACTTCCATTAGAAACTCAATTTCACAACCTCAACTATCATTAGAAATATTAATCGGACTATGATCAATGTTGACTTTCACATTCTCTGATGTGAAAAGACACTAGGTACAGAAGTATTGTGACTATATGCCATTATAACTGAGGAAATTGATGAACTGGAAGGCTTGGATCTCTAGGAAGACACCAATATAAAATACATTAAAATCCTTAAAAAGGACAGGTAAGTCAGTTACTTGAAAACAGAATGAAAACCACCTGTAGATGAGCTTATTTCATCAAATGATGAATGACACATGAAGCAAATTTTTAAAATTGTTTTCAAAATGACTGAGGAGAGAGGAAAAGAAGGAATGTAGTAGGAGCGAGCAAGAGGCAAACAGATTCCTTCTCCTGGCCCAATTTCGGGTTAGAGGGAGAAACCTTCACTAATATTTCACAGAGCAATCAGAGAGAATTTTCTGGATTTTGTCAAGTTTTCAAAAAATGCCAGTGGAACTACAGGATGTCATAGGAAGTCTAAAATGAATGGGATTTGGGGTACTGATTTCTGAAACATCTCCTTAGAATCTCTGATAAAAAGTAAATCCATTTTGACACACTATCTCTATTGTCTCTAAACTTCCCAAGATAAGAGATTTCTGATGGAAGTGAATTTCCTCTTGGGTAAACTCTAAATGAGTCCCTGGCTTCTGTGGTTCAAGATCTGTTCTGCAATGTTAGCTGTGGCAGGTAGACTTTTTTCTCCACTTCTCTTCTCATTGCTAATCTATAGCTTTTAAAGAATTAAAAACCCTTTGTGGTTAGGGAACTTCTCCACCCTTGTTTTCATACTGTCTGCTAACGTCATTGACTCTCTTTTTGGTTGCTTCTTTTTAAGTTGTTTTTAGCTTCATGATCATGCATCATCTCCTAAATGGTGATGTGCTCTATGATTCTGTATTAGTATCAGATTTCAAGCTATTACAAAGCAGTAATAAATAAAACTACTGGTTAATAGAGAAATAAAACAATAAAACATATTAGTGCCACCACATACAAAGGCCAACAAACGTATTATGTAACAGTGTTTGATAATTTCCCAAATACCACCATCTGAATTAAAGATTCACCTCATAATATTTGCCAAGCTAAGTTTCAAATGGTTTTGTGAATGAGATTTAGAAAGTCACATCATAAATAAATTTGAATTGAAGACTGGAATGAACTCTCAAATATATATATATATATATATATATATATAAAACAAGAACAGCATATAAGCAAACAAGGGATAAAAGGGATTACAGGAGCAATAATGGACAATTTACATAAAATTGAAAATTTCTCACAGACAAAAGCAATACAGCTAAATTCTAAAGGGGAAAAATCTGTATCAAGTTTATCTGAAAATGCTCTAATGTCCAAAATATGTAAGCTTCTCTATATTCAAAGGATATAGTATTTCCACTATATTGAATGAGGATGTTTGTGTTCTATATATCTATGGAAAACTTTATATAATGTCACATTCATTTTTTAACTGTTAACTTTCCTCATTTAAAAAAAAAAAACTTTTAAAATCTGTTTCAAAGTGAGAATCTTTGGGAGGGAGAAAAAAGAGGAATGTGTTGGGAAATGGAGGTGATGTACAATTTTTAAAAATTAGCATGAAATTTTTAAAGGGAAGCAACTAAGTGGGTGGTTCTTTGAGATAAAAGGAGAAGACTGGTTTTTCTTCAGGTTTAGGAACATATAAGCTATATTTCTGGTTGCATATTTTAAGCAGGATTTCACCTGTGCCATTTGTTTTAACGATTTCATTGTCAGTGACCTGTATAGGGACACCTTTTGTGAAACATGAGTGCTCCAGTACTGGGAGAAATAAGAAATTGGTAATTAGGAACTCTGAAGGCATTTCTTTCTCAGACTGACTCTTTTGGGAAGGAAAACCAGTTCATCTTTTTTCAATTCCAACCTCACCTTTAATTACGGAATGGGTGTTACCTCAGAGAAACTGAGATCTGGCAAAGTCCTTTGGTTGTCATGAGAGAAATTGACTTTTTTTTTTTAAACCTATCATCCTAACTAATAGCTTATCACTATACTCCAATGACCAGAGGAGAAGATGATGCTGGTGGTTTTTGCACAGCTCTGTGTCATTCAAATCCAATTCACTTGCAAGTCAGGACATCTTGATGCCAGTGATCCTTTTTGATGAGAAGAATGAACAACAAAAAATAATCAGAATGTGAAGGAAACTAGAATTCATTATTTTCATTGGTTCCTGCCTCAAAAGGCAATAATACTCAGTATCCTTGCTATTGATTATTTTCAAGATGATACAGTTTATATTCATTAATATATCCATTTGCCAGTTACAAATTAGATCAAAAATAAGCAATATTTAAGAATGCCTTTTTGAAAAAAAAAAATTAACGTTCAATAGTGGGGGAAAAGTTCAGTAATTTTTTTTCTGGAATATTTCATTCTTTATGAACATTTGGGTAAATAGCTCCAAGCTATCAATTTGCAACTATTTGTTCACCCTAAATACCATTTGCTAACTGATTTTGACACCCAGCACCCCCCATTGCAGCTGCTGCCATCTTGCCTCCCTTCATCGGTGTGGACCCCACTGAAAAAAGGCTTATACTATGCCCCTTGTCAGCATGAAACAACTCCAGAAAATGAGATCTCTGTCCCTTAGTCCCAAATGACTTTGGGCTACAAACGGCTTTGGGGGGGAAATATGATGTAATAGGATTTTGTGGGCCCCTGATTTTAGTGGGGAGAAGATTCTATTCTAGAAATATGATTCAAAAACACTAGGCCTTTGCCCTCTTCCCCCACCCCCCAACCTAGAAATGCCATTGTTCTGACAATATGCCTGATTCTGGAGACCACTCATCAATTCATTGGTTCTGGCTGACAAGATTACCAATCATCAAATTTTGAACTGATATTGAGCAAAAGAAGCAGAACCAGGAACACATTGTACACAACAGCAGCAATAATACAATAATGTGTGATGATCAACTGTGACAGATCTGATTCTTCTCAGTGGTTCAGTGATCCCAAGCAATCATCTCTCTCTCTCTCTCTCTCTCTCTCTCTCTCTCTCTCTCGCTCTCTCTCTCTCTCTTTCTCTCTCTCTCTTTCTCTCTTTGTCTCTCTCTCTTTTTCTTTCTGTCTCTGCCTCTGTCTGTCTCTCTCTCTCTCTTCTCAAAATGTCACAAAAATTAATAGAAATACTTACTTAGGTGTCTTTTCCTCCTCCCAAATTTCCACTTCTCTCTCCTAGGAGATCTGCAGTAATTTTTTTTTTCTATGACTATAAAAATGTTGGGAAAAATTAAAGGAGCTACAAGTAGAAACCTATTAAAGATGAATTGTTTTTATTATGGCAGGAGAATTATTATCTTATTGTCCTGAGGGTTCGGTCAGACCATAATCCGCTGATTCTCTTCTCTTTCTAGATAATTATAGTCCAGGCCCTTACATAAATGATTCAGAAAAGAGCTGTCCAACATATTACAGGCTTTTCTTTGGTTATCTTAACATTTTTTTGTTCAAGTAAAGATTCAGACTGCCCTCCTATTATCTCTCCCTTCATATGTTTGAGGCTTGTAAATGATGTAAACCATAAACTGTCAATAGACATTGTAATCCCTAACCACACTCTTTAGAGGAAACCTGGCTAAGGAGATTTGTTGACAAAGACACTTAGAATATCCCTCCTATATAGCTATTCACAAGCCAACTGGCTTCCATTCTTTTTGTCTTATATGCATTCTCTACATTTGATAAACTAAAATCTAACTAGCTACAACCTCACATTCAGCATACTATTACCTGACCTTGCTTCTTTCTTGATTTATTTGTACTTTTGATTTTCTCAAAGTCAGAAAGTTCAATATTCTGCCAAATTATTTGCCATATGTCAGGGCTCGATAGTCAACTCCTTTTATGGAGACTTATCTGATCCTTCAACTGGTTCTAATCTCTCCATCCTCTAATACACAAAATTTTGTGAGGAGTAGCAAGGGGCCTAGCAGGAGGAGGTTCTTTAGACACTGGAAGGAAACTTGGGAACAAAGAAAAATTACAAAGAAGTAGAACTGGTGCTTTTTAGGAAAAATCCATTTATCACAGTTGAAGAAAATCTCTACCATTTGAACAGGGCAAGCTACATGATACCCTATGTGAGAGAGAATGGTTGTTAAACCTTAAATATCTCCATTGTGATAACTTCTTAGCAAAAATAAACTCATCTCATAATGAGCAGCAAGAAATTAGAAACTAAGTGGATGCCCATCACTTGAAGAATGGCTGAATAAATTATGATATATGAATGTTATGTAAGAAATGACCAGCAGGATGACTTCAGGGAGACCTGGAGACACTTCCATGAATTAATACTAAGTGAAATGAGCAGAACCAGGAGATCATTATACACCGCAACAAGAAGACTATACAATGATCAATGCTTATGGACGTGGCTCTCTTCAATAATAGGTGGTTCAAACCAGTTCCAATTGTTCAGTGATGAAGAGAACTCTATATACCCAGAGAGAGGACCATGGAAACTGAGTGTGGACTGCAACATAGCATTCTCACTTTTTCTGTTGTATACTTGTATTTGTTTTCTTAGTTTTTTTCTTTCTTCTTGATCCAATTTTTTCTTGAGCAGCAAAACAATTATATAAATTGTATAAATATGTATACATATATTCGATTTAACATACATTTTAACATATTTAACATGTATAGGACTACCTTCCACCTAGGGAGAGGGTGGGGGGAAGGAGGAGATAATTTGGAACAGAAGTCTTTGCAAAATCAATGTTTGAAAATTACCCGTGCATATGTTTTGTAACAAACAAACAAAAAAAAAGGTTTAATAAATAAATTCTTATGATATAAACACAAAAAAATAATTGAAGATACTTATGAACTGGAAGGTCAGGGTCTCTAAGAAGACACCAAAATAAAATACATGAAAACATGAATGGGAATGAAATAGTACTCAGTGCCTGTGTGGAGACACTTTTTGTAAAACATGAGTGCTCTGGTACTGGGAGAAATTAGAAATTGGTAATTAGGAACTCTGAGGGCATTTCTCTCCCAGACTAACTCTTTTGGGAAGGAAAACCAGTTCATCTTTTTTTCAATTCCAACCTCACTTTTAATTACTGAATGGTAGAAGTAAGTAAGAAGTAAATAGAAGTAAGAATAAAAGGGAGAGGGGAAGCATGGATAAAGATGTTTTCTCTAAAAGATGGTAACTAAACTGCAGAGATTAAGGAAGCAGAAGGAAATAGTAACAGATTGGGAATCATATCTTGCACTTTTATGATAACTGAGCTCAAGTTCTTTGCAGGCTTGTTGCAGATCAGAGAGGAAAGAACCATGTGTGAGAAGCACAAGGAGGAGCAAAACCTGTTCTGTGAGAAGGATCAGTCTTTCCTCTGTGCATCTTATTTCCCAAGTCAGGAGCACAGCAATCACCTGGTGCAGCCTCTAAACAAGGCTGCACAGACTTCCAGTTTAAGTATTCTGCTTAGAAGGAATTCAGACAAGCTACCTAGCTTCCCCTGTAGCATCTTTCTCTTTATTTCTTAGGTAACCCTATCCTTGAGTTTGAGGAAGAACTATTCCAATTTAAACTTTACTGCTCTGTAATATGATCCCTGTGTTACATTCTCTGTTATTTGGAGTGCATTTAACCTGCTACTCTCCTTTGTGCAGATTTGGATTTGATCTTTGTTGGCCTGGCATGTTGTAGGAGATTAATAAATGTTTATTGACTGACTGAGAATAGAAAAGTAAATCACTTCTTAGTAGAGGAAGGAACCGAGAAAGATGAGGATCATTCTAGGATGAAAAGTTTAAAATTTACAATATAAGTGGAAGAATACATTGTCAGGATAATAAAAAATTTTGTTCAGGAACAGGAGAGAGACAAAGGATAGACTAAAAACTTTTTACAATTTGGAAAGCAATTCTACCCAAGGTTTTTGTTTTACAGTACCAATTCAATGTGTAAAGAACTTTTTAATATTAGACCACTAAGTGGTTTGAGGGCATTATGTTTTTAGTACATCAAGATATCACAGAATGATTTCTGGTTCCTCTCCTTCCCTTTCTGCTCTCCTTACCATCAACCCCCACACAAAGGAAAGGCTCAATCTTGAGGATTGCAAAAAAAAAAAAAAATCTTAAGTTACTATGTGGAAGTGAAAAAAAAGTGAAATAAGATAATATCTTAAAGTAAATATAGAATAGTGAAAATTAGTCAAGATTCAATGGCTTGATTTTGTAAGAGTTAAAGTCACCACATTTTTTTTTATTTTTTCCTATTACATATGTAATCATGTCTTTCTAGGATAAATGTAGGAACAAAGAAGACATGAATAATTTGAAAGGCATGGCAAACATTCAATAGATTGAGGAGACTAATAATCCTAATAAAGTTGAATGTGAAATGTGTTGTGATGTGTTCCATTTTGGGGAGAGTGGCAAGTAAAATGAGAAACAACTAATGCCTTGGAAATATGGGGAAAAGACCCTATATATATCATTTTGTGAGCTGTTCAATCTCAGGGTTATTTTTCCTAAATGCTTTCTATATTTCCCTCTTCCCTTTATTCACTTATATTCTCCTTGTCTCAAAAATATAGATGTTCCCCAAGATACTGTCTTGGATCCTTTCATCTTTTCTTTCTGTACTGGTTTCTCTCACCTCTACAAAGCCTCCAAAATTAGTGTCTCCAGTCTCAAATTGCCTCACATGGATCTGGAGAGAAATTTCCACCTTTGTTTTTGTTAACAAAAGGCCCTGGGGCCAAAAAGAGGAACCCTAAGAAAAAAAGAGTCCAATCACAAATTATAAAAGTATTATTGTCTGAGAAGAACTTGCAAGAGAGAGCTTGTAAGGGAGGAGAGAAAGAAGAGGAGAAGGAAGGGAGGGAGGGAGGGAGACAAAAAAAGAGAAGAAGAAAGACAAAGAGAGAAAGGAATAGAGAGAGAAATGGAGAGAGTTCTCATCTGTTCTAAGGAGAGATGGAAAAAGGGTGAAGTAATATAACTCTAGTTAAAGGGAGAAGATTCCCATTGACCTAATCAACCTGGAAATAGGATGTTTAGAAAGTCCCAAGCTAGGTTTTCACGCTCCAGCTACCACTCAAGGTTTCCTTTTTAACTGGTCAAGACTGGGTTTTTGGTTTCTGGCAGTCATAGTTATCTCCAAATTCAATTGGAGTTCCCTCACAAAGGTTCGCTGGTATATCAAGCAGTTTTGGGCTTCAGAACTCTTTCTGATTGTCTCATTGTTGTATGATTCTGAAAGGATAGTATAATTATTATGAAACCCAGGTAAACATTTCTGCCTCTTGTTCAAAGGGGTCTAGACTCGTTGAAGACTAATAACTAATCCAATTTTTTTGAGTTTATCACCATTTAATATAATGATGGAGAAACTGAGACAACATAGAGATGAGAAAGTTTTCAATAATTTATTTGAAAGGGAGAAATTTACTGGGACCAAATGGATCCATGGTTTGGTCCCAGGGCTGAATGAGGGCTCTAAGAACCCAGCAGCAATGTGAGTTCTCAATGGCAGTCCCTAGTTCTTATGTACCCTATTACAATTACATCATTATAACATACTGAATATGTGTGAATTAGATTACTATTACATCACCATGCTACTTACTAAGTATATGTAAATTAGATAATCATTGTCTCCTTTAATCCACTAAGTTAACAAGCTGTTGTAAGTATTCTTGTTTCAAGTATAACACAGGTGGTCACACCCTCCTTCTCAGGAAAGGTGAGAAAACCAAAGCGGGGTAAGAACACCAAAGGGAAAATGGGGAGTCAAACCAGATAATGTTAGCATGTTTCCTCTGGGCTGAAGGGTCTTATACCTTACCCAGTACTATCTGCTGTCCTCTATAGGAAAAGATAATAATAAATGTAGAAGGGGACCTGGGGAAAATAATACATTGTTGGTGTAATTGTGAACTGATCCAACCATTTTGGAGAACAATTCAAAACTAAGCTCAAAGGGCATCAAACTGTGCATATAATTTTGATCCAGCAGTGTTTCTACTGGGCTTATATCCCGAAGAGATCTTAAAAGAGGGAAAGGCACCCATATGTACAAAAATGTTTGTGGCAATCCTTTTTTGGTGGTAAGAAACTGGAAACTGAATGTTTGTCCATCAGTTGGAGAATGGCTGAATAAGTTATGTTGTAGAATATTATTGTTCTGTAAGAAATGACCAGCAGGATGATTTCAGAGAAGCTTAGAGAGATCTACATGAACTAATGCAAAGTGAAATGAACAGAACTAGGAGATCACTGTACAAGGCAACAGCAAGAATGTACAATAATCCATTCTGATGGACGTGGCTCTTCTCAACAATGAGGTGATTTAGGCCATTTCTAATGATCTTGTGATGATGAGAGCCATGTAGAACTATGGGAACTGAGTGTGGATCGCAACATAGCATTTTCACTTCTTTTGTTGTTGTTTGCCTGAATTTTCTTTTCTTTCTCATTTTTTTTCCTTTTTTGATATGATTTTTCTTGTGCAGCAAGAGAATTGTATACATTTGTAAATGCTATATTAGATTTACACATATTTTTACCATAGTGAAAAAAATAAAATTGACTTTTTCATTGATGTAACAAAAATATTCTATTAAGTTACTCTTTTCTAAGAAAAATTCTGTTCTAATTTTAGTTTTAATAATAGAGGGAAGTGTAGGCAAGATGGCAAAGTAAAGGGAGTGATTCACCTGAAATCTCCTCCAGATCCCTCCAAATACCTTTAAATAATGTCTCTAAACAAAATCTAGAGTGGCAGAACCTACAAAAAGATGAAGAGAAATGTTTCCCAGCCTTAAACAATTAGAAGATCAGTGGAAAAAGTCTGTTGCACCACAGTGAGAGTGGAACACAGTTTAGCTCGGGGAGCCCAGCCCTAGCATAACATCAACAGGCCTGGGAGACACTGAATCAACAGCAGGGTAGGTAGAAGCAAAACACTTTTAAGGATAAACTCGTTAAAAAGAGAGAGAGAAAAGAATGGAATGAAGGGAAATACAGTTAGCAAAAATAAATATGAAAAAAATTTTGAAGCAAGTTTCTCTAAAAGAGACCTAATTTCTCAAACATATAGCAAACTAAGTCACATTTATAAAAATAAGAGCTATTCCTCAATTTAAAAATCAGAAGTCATGAACAATTTTAGATGAAGTAAAGCCACCGAAAGACATATGAAAAAATTCTCTAATTCACTATTTATTGGAGAAATGCACATGAAAAAAAAAATTCTAAGGTACTACCTCATACCTATTATTCTAACTAGATTACCTAAAAGGACAGAAAAGAACCCCCACACAAAAAAAGGACCACAAATACTGGAGAGAAAGTAGAGAGGATGAGATATTACTGTACTTTTGATGGTGATGAGAACTGATCTAGTTTGGGTAAGTTTTAGAACAATTTGGAACTATGCCCAAAGGGTTATAAAATCATGCACATTAGTAATACGTGGTATTACTAGGTATATACTAGGTCTATATTGGAAAAGATTTTTTCAGGGAAAATGATCTATATATGAAAATATTTATGGAAGCTCCTTCCTAGGGGCAAAGAATTTGAAATTGAGTGTATGCTAATCAATTGACACAAGAAATGATGAACAGAAAAACCTAGAAAGACTTCCATGACTTGATGAAAAATGAAATATACTGAGTACAAAGTAAGAGCAATACTTTAAAATGATCAATTGTAAACAGGTTAGCTAACTCAGCAATACAATCATCCACGGTAATTCTGAAGAATTTTGATGAAAAATGTTATTCATCATAAGAGAAAGAATTGATGGTATCTGAATACAAACTGAAGAATATTTTTTATACTATATTTTTCTTGAATTTTTTGGCCTATGTTTTCTTTTACATGTCCATTATGGAAATATTTTGTATGACTACACATATTTAACCATATAAAATTGCTTGCCTCATCAATTAGTGGTGGGGTAGGAAGGGAAAAAGAGAACAAATCTGGAACACAAAGTTCTATAAATAAATATTTTTTAAAAAATTATGTTCAACTGAGAAAGAAAAATAAAGTATGAAAAAATAATTAATAGAACAACAGCTTAGTCCCATAAATTATTTATCAATACCTAATTATTTTTATATCATTTAGAAAGATCTAAGGATCTTATTTTTTATTTTTATATTTTTTCTGTTTATATTATTTTTTCCTTTATAATAGTATTTTATTTTTCCAAATATATGCAAATATAATATTCAATATTCACCTTTGCACATCCTTGTATTCCTTATTTTTCTTCCTGCTCCCCGCCTGTCTCCCTAAGATAGCTAGCAATCTAATACAGGTTAGATATGTGCAATTCTTCTAAACATATCTCCCTATTCATCATGCTGCCCAAGAAAAATATCAAAAAGGGGTAAAAAAACATAAGAAAGAAAAAAATTAACAACAAAAAATAAAAATAGTATGCTTTGATCCATATTCAGTTTTCACAGTTCTCTTTCTGGATGTGAATGGCAATTTTTGTCACATGACTATTGGAATTGCCTTGAGTCAATTCATTGTTGAAAAGAGCCAACTTTCATCACAGATGGTCATAACATAATCTTGTTCTTTTGGTACTGTAAGGACTGTATTTTATGCAGAAATTTATATCTATAATAATCAGATGATTAGGCTAAATATCCATGTACTTAGTTGTTTAGGATATAGAAAGGACTATAACTCTAGGTTGAATAGCTTGAGTTGTTTGATGTCTGCTTTTGTTTTTGGTAAACACAACGATCATTTTTTTCTTTTTCTTTTTCTGATAGCACATTGTAGTTATATTTTTGTTTCTCCCTTTTCTCCTCCTGAGAAAGGCAACATTTATAGCCATACAAAAGGAAAAGTTTTATTTCTAACTTGGTTTATCATAAAATATACAGATTGTTTTATGAAGGGACTAATCACATGGAACACTTAATATATATGTGACTCATAATTTTTTAATTTTTTAATTTCATATAAACTCTTTGTTTAATTATATGTAAAGAGTTTTCAACATTTAATTTTTTCTCCTTCCCCTCCCCTATACACAAGACTTTAAGAAATTTTATATAGGTTCAAATTTTTCTCCTTCCCCTCCCTCATACTCAAGATTTTAAGAATTTGTTTATGTTATATACATGCATTTATCTTAAACATATTTACACCTTAGTTATATGAAAGAATGGCAGAAATTAGGCATGGACCCACACTTAACACCATATACCAAGATAAGATCAAAATGGGTCTATGACCTAGGCATAAAGAACGAGATTATAAATAAATTAGAGGAACATAGAATAGTTTATCTCTCAGACTTGTGGAGGAGAAAGAAATTTGTGACCAAAGATGAACTAGAGACCATTACTGATCACAGAATAGAAAATTTCGATTACATCAAATTAAAAAGCCTTTGTACAAATAAAACTAATGCAAACAAGATTAGAAGGGAAGCAACAAACTGGGAAAACATTTTCACAGTTAAAGGTTCTGATAAAGGCCTCATTTCCAAAATATATAGAGAACTGACTCAAATTTATAAGAAATCAAGCCATTCTCCAATTGATAAATGGTCAAAGGATATGAACAGACAATTTTCAGAGGATGAGATTGAAACTATTACCACTCATATGAAAGAGTGTTCCAAATCATTATTGATCAGAGAAATGCAAATTAAGACAACTCTGAGATACCACTACACACCTGTCAGATTGGCTAAGATGACAGGAAAAAATAATGATGAATGTTGGAGGGGATGCGGGAAAACTGGGACACTAATGCATTGTTGGTGGAGTTGTGAACGAATCCAACCATTCTGGAGAGCAATCTGGAATTATGCCCAAAAAATTATCAAAATGTGCATATCCTTTGATCCAGCAGTGTTTCTATTGGGCTTATATCCCAAAGAAATACTAAAGAAGGGAAAGGGACCTGTATGTGCCAAAATGTTTGTAGCAGCCCTGTTTGTAGTGGCTAGAAACTGGAAAATGAATGGATGCCCATCAATTGGAGAATGGCTGGGTAAATTGTGGTATATGAATGTTATGGAATATTATTGTTCTGTAAGAAATGACCAGCAGGATGAATACAGAGAGGCTTGGAGAGACCTACATGAACTGATGCTAAGTGAAATGAGCAGAACCAGGAGATCATTATACACTTCGACAACGATATTGTATGAGGACATATTTTGATGGAAGTGGATTTCTTTGACAAAGAGACCTGAGTTTCAATTGATAAATGACGGACAAAAGCAGCTACACCCAAAGAAAGAACACTGGGAAACGAATGTGAACTATCTGCATTTTTGTTTTTCTTCCCGGATTATTTATACCTTCTGAATCCAATTCTCCCTACGCAACAAGAGAACTGTTCGGTTCTGCAAACATATATTGTATCTAGGATATACTGCAACATATCCAACATATAAAGGACTGCTTGCCATCTAGGGGAGGGGGTGGAGGGAGGGAGGGGAAAAAAAAATCGGAACAGAAATGAGTGTCAATATAATGTAATTATTAAATAAAAAATTAAAAAAAAAGTTATATGAAAGAAAAATCAGAAAGAAAAGAGAATAACCATCAGAAAGAAAAAGCAAAAAAAAATTAAAATAGTATACTTTCATCCTCATCCAGTTTCTATTTTCCATCTTAAGTCTATTTTCCTCCTTCCTTCCTCCCCTTTCTCCTCCCAAAGATAGCAAGCCCAAAGATAATGAGATATACATTATATATGTACAATTATATAAATCAGATTTCCACATTAGTTATCTGTGGAAAGAAGAAACAGACCAAAGAACAAAACCAAGGGAAAAAGTGAAATAGTGTGCTTCCATCTGCATCCAGACTCCATCGTTCTTCCTCTAGACATGGTCACAAAAATCTTGGATCATTGTGTTGCTAAGAACAAAGTCAATCACAATTGATCAAAGCAGTGTTACTGTTACTATATGCAGTGTTCTCTTGGTTCTGGTCATCACTAAGTATCAGTTCACATAAGCCTTTCCAAATTTTTCTGAATTCTGCCTGCTTGTCATTTCAATAAAAAGCCTTTTTAGTGTTTGCTGAAGTGAACACCTTGAGTTGTGAAGCTTTTGACTTCTTAACTCAGTCACCTGGTGTGAATTCAGCTCTGGAACCTGACTAAGGCACAACCTGCACCAAGGTGTGAACTAGGTGAGTTAGCTTTCCTGCCACCCCCACTTGTGACTGTAGAGAGGTGGAGACTGTGGTCTCTGAGGAATATAAATTACAATCAAAATACACAATCAAGCAAAAGAATTCCCAAATCAACTATGGGTAAAATGTACACATATTATCTCCTCACCTCTCTGTCCTAGAGGGGTTAGGATGTTTGATCACTGGTCCTGTAGATTGCAGTGCAGAGAATTCTTAAGTCTTTCAAAGTTGGTTGTCCTACTAATGCATTGTTGGTGGAGTTGTGAACGAATCCAACCATTCTGGAGAGCAATCTGGAATTATGCCCCAAAAGTTATCAAATTGTGCATACCCTTTGACCCAGCAGTGTTTCTATTGGGCTTATATCCCAAAGAAATACTAAAGAAGGGAAAGGGACCTGTATGTGCCAAAATGTTTGTAGCAGCCCTATTTGTAGTGGCTGGAAACTGGAAAATGAATGGATGCCCATCAATTGGAGAATGGCTGGGTAAATTGTGGTATATGAATGTTATGGAATATTATTGTTCTGTAAGAAATGACCAGCAGGATGAATACAGAGAGGACTGGCGAGACTTACATGAACTGATGCTAAGTGAAATGAGCAGAACCAGGAGATCATTATACACTTCAACAACGATATTGTATGAGGACATATTTTGATGGAAGTGGATTTCTTTGACAAAGAGACCTGAGTTTCAATTGATAAATGACGGACAGAAGCAGCTACACCCAAAGAAAGAACACTGGGAAACGAATGTGATCTGCATTTTTGTTTTTCTTCCCGGGTTATTTCTACCTTCTGAATCCAATTCTCCCTGTGCAACAAGAGAACTGTTCGGTTCTGCAAACATATATTGTATCTAGGATACAATATCCAACATATATAGGACTGCTTGCCATCTAGGGGAGGGGGTGGAGGGAGAGAGGGGAAAAATCGGAACAGAAATGAGTGCAAGGGATAATGTTGTAAAAAAAATTACCCTGGCATGGATTCTGTCAATATAAAGTAATTATTAAATAAAAATTTTAAAAAAAAATTTGGTTGTCCTTATGATCTTATTATCATAAATTGGTTTCTTTTGGTTCTGCTCATTTGTTCCTCAATTTGAATTCTGTTACTATGTCCAGCAGTTATTTGAATTGGTACAACCATGAACAACCAAATGATTTTTGGAGATGCTGGTTCTGCCTTTCCATGAACATTTATTATTTATTTAATCAGTTAAGTCTTCTTATTCTTTTGAAACAGGGTGTTTCAAAATTGCTATTGCATAGTGACTTTCTATTCCTTGATAAGTATATTCACAATTATTTTATGCAATTCATATACATAAAGACTTTACAGTGATGTGGAGGAGAGGGTCCTTGTCTTTTCACACTGATTGAGAAGGTTTTGGTCTTAATCAAATGAAATTGTATCCTTGCAGAGACAGATAAATGCTTGGAGAGAAAGTGTTAGAGCTGAATATGGAAGACTATTGGATTTCCTCAAGTTGGAACAGAAGTGGCACTTTATCAAGCTGGCATGGGAAGAAAAGCAACACCTGCAGAAGTTCACAGAAAGTGAAGACAGACTCTCCCAGCATCTTCAGAATTTAAGGATCATAATCATTGAACAAATTTGCCAGATTCCCAATCTCCAATTTCTATAGGTGAGACTTGGAAAGATATTGAATATTCCTGGGACAATTTTCTAATTCAAAAAGTCTATAACCCCACTGGTATTTTGGGATCAGAACAATCAGCCTGGCACAAACACCCAGGAGAGCCTGAGCAAACCACATAGTGTATCACCAGAGTTATGGATGAGATGTTCCCAATGATGGTAAGAGCAAAAAAGAAGTGTCAGCAAGCATATGTTCACTTTATTACAAAGTGCTCTGGTTTCCATGCCATGAATTAGAAGAAAGAGGAATATCTTAACAATTAAACAGAAATAAGAATCCTCTGAGTACAATGTTTTCACATCTGAATTATTGTCATGATGGGACTTCTACAATTATGGTAGTTTCCTGAAGTATGTGGGAAATTGGGAACTTTTGATGATTCTTAACCACAGGGTAACCAGTGGCCCTTTTCTGATGAGACTTGGATCATTTTCATTTTCACTAGGAGAATTTGTCAATAATTTTTATTTCCTCCCTCCCTCCCTTCCTTCCTTTCTTTTTCCCTGCATTCCTTCCTTCCCTCCCATCATTCTTCCCTTTCTTCCTTTGTTTCTCTTCCTTCTTTGTTCCTTCTTCCCTTCTTTTCTTTCTTCCTTCCTTGCTTCTTTCTTCCCTCCTCGCCTTTCTTCCTCCCTCATTTCTTTTTTCCCTCTTTGTCTCTGGAATTCTTTTTCTGACTTTTTCTTCCATCTTACTTATATGCCTTGAGTTGTGAAGCTTTTGCCTTGCTAATTTTTTTACTTATACTTTCTGAATGAATCCTTATCTAGTGAGAACTATAAACATACTGTCATATACAGTGGGAGAGAGGACTGTGGTAAGTGATTAACAAGATAGCATTTTCACTCTTTGTTGTTGTTTGTTTGCATTTTATTTTCTTTCTCATTTTTTCCAGTTGGATATGATTCTTCTTGTGCAGCAAGATAATTGTATAAATATGTATGCATATATTGTATTTAACATAGATTTCTACCATGTTTAACATATATTGGACAATTTGTCATCTAGTGGAAGGGGAAGGAGAGAAAAAATGGAACACAAGATTTTGCAAGGGTTGTTTTGAAAAATAAAGCTTTAATTAAAAAAAAAAAAAGTAGAGATCTTATCACAGGAGTTCCTGTCCCCAGGGTATATTAAAGTCCTTATTAATCTGCTGTCTCTTTTTTTCCCCAGGTTACTGGAGACACTTCTAGGAGGTAAGAGTCTCTTTAGGCCACATAAGTTATGTGAGTGTATGGCTGTTTGGGGCATAGGAAGAAAGCCTGTAACAAGGACTGATTAAGTGGAGACCTTCAATGGGGGAGTGGGCAAGGTCCATAGCGGGCTTCTACTAATCACGGATAGTAAATGAATCTGTTCTCTTTTTAGGATTCAGACACTATTGAGCAAGCATCCAGATACTGCAAGAAATAGACTGGCAAGGATTCACATCACTGAGATAGATATTCGAAAAGATGAATACATTCAGAGGTGAGCATTGATGTCACTATGCCCCTAAACGGATGTGTGGTTTACACACCTGGGTTAAGGTGGATGGGGGTGCAGGAGGACCTGGCACTTTTTCCAATCTTGGAACTGCCTTCAGAGTGATATAGGGAGAACCCTGATCATTACTATATCGAAGTGCAGTGTTTTTATTGATTTAAAAAAAAAAAACTTGCTATGTATTCTGGTGCTTATTACTGAATATGAAGTCAGATCACAACTGTTATGTTGAAGGCTTCTACCTCAGATAGAGGTAGTCTCTAAACATCATTGGTATTGAAGGGTGGGGATAGAGTGTGTTTAATTTTGAGAACTAGATCAGCATCCACACTTAGAGGGTCCTGGGAGACTTTTATCCTCATTCCTTTGTCCAGCTGGACTGCTTAGTGGGAATGCAGTACTGCACTTATGGGCTCATTCAAGTTTTGAGAATCTTGATCTTCCTAGCAATTTTTTTTTTTTTTTTTGCTTTTTTTCAGTGAATGTGACCCTGGATCCTGAAAGTGCCTCTCCCTATCTCATCGTGTCTAATGATCTGAAGACAGTCAGGAATGGAGGATGCCTGCAGAATGTACCGATGACCCCAGACTGATTTGAAAATTAAATCATTTTGGGGGCTCAAGTTTTTACCTCTGGTGTTCACTACTGGGAGGTGGAGGTGGAAAACAGTATACAATGAACAGTTGATGTGTGTAAGGAGTCAATGAGCAGGAATTCTAGTGTCGCATTCTTTCCTGGAGATGTGTTTCTGATTACATATAAACAAAATGAGGATACTTTCACTGTGATCAGCAATTGCTCCCATATACCACCACTGGCAGTGAACCCTATTCGCAGAGTTGGGATTTTTCTAGAATATAATGAAGTCAGGATTTCATTTTATGATGTCCTGGAGAAATTCTTTTTATTGAGTTTCCCGTCTTTCCCCTTTTCTGAGCCCCTGAGACCAATATTTTCTCCTTGTCCCCCAATGGGGGGGTGGGGGGAGGTGGAAATTCACTTCCAAGGTGCATCGTTCATGCCTTCATATCTGATGGTTCTTCTGTTATAAACACTTTCTACCATTTACAGATCAATCATGTTCCTAATTTGTGGTATAAGAGCATATTTTCCTTAGTGATTAGAAGTCATCCAACATCCATTGTTTGAAGTCAAATTTAATTGAATAAACGTAAATTGAATTACAAAATAAAGGAATTTTTTTCAAAAGTGGTCAGAGTGGAGATACCACTACACACCTGTCAGATTGGCTAGAATGACAGGGAAAGATAATGTTGAATGTTCGAGGAAATGTGGGAAAACAGGGACACTGATACATTGTTGGTGGAATTGTGAACACATCCAGCCATTCTGAAGAGCAATTTGGAACTATGCTCAAAAAGTGATCAAACTGTGCATACCCTTTGATCCAGCAGTGTTTCTACTGGGCTTATAGCCCAAAGAGATACTAAAGAAAGGAAAGGGACCTGTATGTGCCAAAATGTTTGTGGCAGCCCTGTTTGTAGTGGCTAGAAGCTGGAAAATGAAAGGATGCCCATCAGTTGGAGAATGGTTGAGTAAATTGTGGTATACGAATGTTATGGAATATTATTGTTCTGTAAGGAATGACCAGCAGGATGAATATAGAGAGGACTGGCAAGACTTGTATGAACTGATGCTCAGTGAAATGAGCAGAACCAGGAGATCATTATATACCTCAACAACGATACTGTTTGAGGAGGTATTCTGATGGAAGTGGATCTCTTCGATAAAGAGAGTTTTAATTGATCAAAGATGGACAGAAGCAGCTGCACCCAAAGAAAGAACACTGGGAAATTAATATAAACTGCTTGCATTTTTGTTTTTCTTCCCAGGTTATTTCTACCTTCTGAATTCAATCCTCCCTGTGCAACAAGAAAACTGTTCAGTTCTGCCCACATATATTGTATCTAGGATATACTGTAAATTATTTAACATGTAAAGGACTGCTTGCCATCTGGGGGAGGGAGTGGAGGGAGAGAGGGGAAAAATTGGAACAGAAGTGAGTACAAGGAATAATGTCGTAAAAAATTACCCTGGCATGGGTTCTATCAATAAAAAGTTATTTAAAAAAAAAAAAAGAAGTCAGAGTTCTCAAAAAATTTTTAAATAACACTCAGTGGATCCTAATTAGGTCTTGTTTCATATCTGGTTTCATTCTGTGTCCATGCCCCAAACTTTACTTCTTTATATCTATATTACTATAGAATAAGAGAATTATTTTTCATTCAAGGCCAACTTTTCATGACCCCACTTGGGGTTTTCTTGGCAAAGATACAGGAGTGGTTTGCCATTTTGTTCTCTAGCTCATTTTACAGATGAGAAAACTGAGACAAGCAGGGTGAAATGGTTTGCTCAGGGTCACACAACTAAATATATATCTGAGACTGGATTTGTACTGAATAAGATAAGTCTTCATTTTTCCAGGCCTGGCATTTTAATAAATGGCATTTAATAGGCAATTTAATAATAATTTAATGGCAATCTCAAGTTTTCTTCAACCTGAGCCATTTTTCCTCTTCATAAGCAGAGTTATGTTTGTTTAATTGTTTATGACTTTAAAATTTGTTTTACCCCACCCTATCCCCAGATCTCAAGCACCACCATTGGACTTTAAGTTGAGCTTTTAAAAGATATGGAATTTTCTGATTATGGTCCTCCAATGTCTAAATGTAAAAGATGGGGTTAGGGATTAGCTGACATACTTTTTCAGCTCCCTCCCAGATCTGATATGAAACAGTCTTCAGCCACTTTCCCACGTGTAATACAAGTGCATCTTGTGATACCTGAATAACTGGCGGTTTAAAACTCATATTACAAGATTGGCTCAAGAATCATAGGCAACTGTTGACTCCATTGTCATTAAATGTGTGTTTACATAGCAGTTCCTACTTAGGAAACAGTTCTGCCTCAGGCAGATAGTAACACATGTGGTTTTGATTTATCATCTGGTGCTCCCCTCTCTTATTAGTCCTGGATATATTTACTATCTTGATGTACTGGATTATGGAGACCTTGTACTGCACCTACTGATCCATTCAATCTTTGGGAACCTGCAAGGAATCACTGAATCTAAATAACAGTATTCCCTCTCCTCTTTTAATAAAAGAGGTATTACACTGCCATGACTACTCCTGCCTATGTAGGGCAAGGAAGAGATCTTACTAAATTGTGGTGAAGGGACCATTACGTTTGATGATGCTTTGCAGAATTGCTCTATATGTTGGTTCCCTAACATCTCATCTAACTCTTTGTGACCAATTCTTTAGACCATTCATTTCCAAAAATGCTTTATTCTAAATTTTGTTTTAAATTCTGCCTAAAGGATATAACTACAAGTTTAATGTTAAGTCTAGCATGATCAGGGTGCTAGATGATTTGTAGGGAGATCAGAAAACCATTATTCAGAGACAATACTGATGTAGCAAAGGATTATTTTTTAGAAAATTGTTTAACCAGAGGGCTTATTTGGTTAAATAGTCATATTTTACAGAAATGTTTATATTTATGCTTTCACTTCCTGCTGCTGAGGGTGATTATTTCACTCAAAAGAGAAATTGTATCAAAAGTGATTAGTCTAAATAAAACCCAATATATATCCAATATTAAGTGATAGTTATTTGTAAGTTATTTTATAGGAGGAAAAATAATCTTGGGGGTTGACATCATAACTTGGCCTTCTGATTGGCTGTTGAGATACACAGATAGTGGAAAGACTTCAAAGGGCATAAAAACATTTTAGCTGTGGAAACTCTGCTAACTTCATCTGGACTGGCTTTTCCATCCCCCCATGGGCTGGCAGTCTCTTGAGAAATTAAGAAACATGACAATCTGGATTTACAAGCACCAATTAGTGCCTAAGAAAGTGTATAACTTCTGCCTATTTCCTAAGGTCAGTATAGGCATATATTATGATAGGATAAGTTTGAAAGTTGGCCCCAGAATGTCTGACCAGCTGCAGTTTCAGGATGTCCTTGGACTCAAAAATATGACAGAATCCTGTCATATACTATTTGACATAAGCCAGACTTAAGGTATAGATCCTCACATGTGCCATTACCTAGAACAAAGAAATTCCTAAGTAATTAATGCATGTGTGGTATATACTCTGTCTTACGTAATCCTGTAGTATGTAAGGGCCTGGCATTGATCAATAAAGTAGACTCAGACTTGGACTTGAACTCCCACCTTCATCTTTCCTTCTTAGTCCCCACATCCCTCAGACCTCTACCATGATAGAAATCCAGGTCGCCCTTGGATTCAACCAACAACCAGAAAGAAACTCTACAATTGTCTATGGTAACTGTAAAGGCCATGGTAATTTATGTCAATGCAAAGGATGCAAACAATTTAAAAGAGCCCATTGTAGCAAAGGCCCACTTCAGTACAACAAAGGGGCCTATTCAATGAATTAGATCAATGAATTAGGCATGCAACTAAAAAAACTAGGAAAAAAAAAACTAAAAACCCCCATTTAAATACCAAATTTGAAACTCAAAGGAGAGATTAATAAGAGATTAAGAAAACTATTGAACAAAAAAACAAAACTAAGACTTGGTTGTATGGGGAAAAAAATTAAATAAAGCTTTGATTAATTTGATCAGCAAAAGGAAAGAAAAAAACAAATCACCAGCATCAAAAATGAATGGAGTGAACTGATCACCAATGAAAAAAACTAAAGCAATAATTAGCAGCTATTTTGACCAGCTCCATGGCCACAAATCTGACAATTTAAACACAATTGATGAATGTTTACAAAAGTATAAATTGTGCAGATTAACAGAAAAGGAAAAAAAAATACTTTAACAGTCATATTTTAAAAAAAGAAATTGAACAAGTCATTAATGAACTGCCTAAGAAAAAACTCCAGGGTCAGATAGATTCACAATTGACTGTTACCAAATATTTAAAGAACAAATAATTCTAATACTGTAAAGTCTGGGCTAGCTCCCTGGAGGCCTCAGGTTCAGCCAGAGTCAGGATAAGTAAAATCCCTTGGTCTTTAGGGGGAGAAGCAGTCAAACTGCTTAGTTTAGCCAAAGATCTCTTCTGGATCCTGGAGGCCAGAATTTTCACGTTTCTCCTCCTTGTCCTGCTGCCAAGTGAAATCTGGCCTCTTTCACCCCACCCTTTAATCCTTGCCTACAATTATCTTAACACTAAACATTGAGCCAGCATCAACTGTGAGAAGAACCATTTATCCAAACATATGGTAATAGAGTCATTGCCTCATAGTGAATAGATAATTAGTTTTAAGTGCTCTGTTGTCTGATTCAAATGCACCTATTCATAGTTTCAGCCCTTTACATCTCCCACTTTCTTTTGTTTTAGAACACAGGTGGTCATGCTATCCCTGATTTCTCAGGAAGGGAGGTGAAAAACACCAAAGGGAAGTGGGGAGTCAGACCAGATATTGTTAGCAGGTTTCTGGGCTGAAGGGTCTTATTAGAAACAGGTATGCAGAAACCAATCAGCATAGGAGGTATTACACAAGCACCTAGCAATAAAGCACAGGCTATTAGTGATGACTCTCCCCACAGCTGGTGAAGGCTCAATGTGGTGTAACAAACATGAATTGTACATAAAAGTAGTGATATAACAAACAATATAAATCAACATGGTATTATAAAAGATTTCCAAAGTCCTAGAAGGAGGGCATGTAAACAACAAATACTCCTCCTTCAGCAGCCAAGAGATAGTCACAAATCAATCTATTTTCCATTGCTTCACATGTCAGGGAATCCAATGATTCCTGAAGATTTTGAAGTCCTGCAACAGTCTTATCATTTCTCAGAAAATCCAATGATTCCTGAGGGTTTTCAAGACCTACAATAGTCTTATTATGTCTCAGAGAATCTAATGATTTTTGAGGGTTTTCAAGACCTACAACAATCTTATCATGTCTCAGAAAATCCAATGATTCCTGAGGATTTTGAAGTCCTGCTTCAGTCTCATTAAGAATTTTTTATGTCCATGAGTCAATCTCCATAACTGCTATGTTCTTTCAGTGATGGGCACAGTCAGCAATGGAACCACCATTTCTTGGGTCTTCTCCTTCATTTCAAGGGTCTGTTCCATCTCTCTCCAATGGACAAGGTGAATACAGCTCGTTGGCACCCATCTTCTATGTCTGTAGAAATATAAGCAAACCCTCTTTCCCCAAGCAGTTAACCTATCTAGTCCCTTCCATTCATCACTTTCTGGATCTCTCCACATCACCTGGCAATTATCTAAAGATAGTGGAGCCACTCGCACTGGACCCTGCCCTTCCTGTGAGTTATAAAATCTGTCTGCCGGAGCCAGTGCATCTTTGTTAAAAATCCAGAAGTTAATTGTATAAAGAGCTAAATTTAGAAGTTCTCTAGGGTTACCTGTAGCTCCCCCTTTCTTTGGTTTTTGGAGCAGTGTCTTAATGTCCCTGTTTCTCCTCTTTACTATTACCTGTCCTTGAGGATTAAAAAGTATGACAGTGGTGTGTAAAATCTTATACTGTGCACAAAAGTGTGCAAAATGTTTTGAAGTATATGCAGGTCCATTATCTGTTTTTATTGCTTGTGGCACACCCATATGGTACTATGAGGAATTCAGTGACCACTCTTTTGCTGCTGGTATTGCAAAAGTGAATCCTGAAAAAGTATATACCATAACATGGATAAAAGACAGATGACCAAAAGATTTATAATGGGTCACATTCATTTGCCAAATTTCATTGGGTCTCAAACCACAAGGGTTCTTCCCTGGAGGGAACATAGGAGCATGGAAAGGAAGACAAGCTGTATAGGCTTTTACTATGATCCTAGCTTCCTCTCTTGTTATCCCAAATTGCAAACTTAAAGCTCGAGCATCCTGATGACATTGAGAATTAGATTCTTGGGCTTCTGAAATAATGGAGTATTGGCCAACATATTAGAAGGCTATCTGTCTTTGAATTACCATCAAAAATAGGACCTGGAAGTCCACTATGTGAATAGACATGCAATATATAAATCTTACCTGGATGTTTTCTCACTTTCTCTTGAAGTTCCTTAAAGTTTATTAGAGGCTACATATTTTATTTGGGCTGTGGCAATTCTTTGTACCACACCTACTGAATAGGCCAAATCAGATATTATATTTATATCTCCTGGATAATAAGTAAGAGCTAGAATGATTGCATACAATTCATTCTGCTGAGTGGATTGAAAAGGAGTTCTGACTATTCTCCTTGTAATTAAATCATGAGAGTATACAGAGCAAATATTATGTTTGGATGCATCTGTAAAGATAGTTGGTCCTTTAAGAGGAACTTTAGAAACCTTTTTTCCAAGAGTCCATCACCAATTATGTAATAGTCTGGTTATCTTTAATGGAGACCCGTGTGTAAAATTTGGAGCCATGGCCAATAAAATTTGCCACTCTGCGATGGTCTCACAGAACACATTAATTTGTGTATTGGTGTAAAAGGTGTATATCTTGTCAGGTCTTATCGCAGGTAATAGTACTGCTCGCTTAATGGCCTTTAATAAAATTCTAGCCACAAGCACTGGATAAGGAGTAAGGCTTTGTTCTCTTTGCGCTGGGAGGTTCACCCACTCTATCACATTGTCTCTTTGAGGAAGGACTGCTGTGGGTGCCTGTTGTGTAGCAAAAACTGATATTTCCAAGGGTTTTTGAGTGACTCTTTTGAGTGACTCTCTCAATTATATTGGATAAAGCCAGTGCAACTTCTCTCAAAGCCTCTTGGGCTTCTTTTGTAAGCTGACATGGTGAGTTTAAAGTACTGTCTCCCCTTAAAATGTCACATAATAGTTGCAGTTGATAGGTAGTTAAGCCTAACACTGGATGCATCCATTGGATATCTCCTATCAATTTCTGAAAGTCATTTAAGGTGTTTAGCTTCTCTGTTCTTAAGGAAAGTTTTTGTACTGTAAGCACCTTATGATATATTTGATATCCTAAATATTGAAAAGGAGCATGTCTTTGAATTTTTTCTGGAGCTATATGCAATTTGTAGTTCTTTAGTGTTTTTATGGTCTTTTGTAGACATGTTTCTAACATTTGTTCCTCAGGTGCACATCCCAATATATCATCCATTTAATGTAATAACATAACTTTTGGAAATGCTTTTCTTACTGGAGTAAGAACAGCAGCAACATACATTTGACACATAGTAGGAATGTTTTTCATTCCCTGCAACAAAACTGTCCATTCATTTCTTTTATAAGGCTCAGCTAAGTTAACTCTGGGCACTGAAAAGGCAAATCTTTTCATATCCTCCTTATCCAGAGGGATAGAATAGAAACAATCCTTAATGTCTATAACCCAAAGAGGCCATTCTCTAGGAAGCTGAGTAGGAGATGGAAGTCCAGGCTGAAGAGTTCCCACAGTTTCCATCTGTTCATTTATTTTTCTTAAATCAGTCAACATCCTCCATTTCCCAGATTTCTTTTTTACAACAAACACTGGGGAATTTCAAGGACTTAGAGAAGGTTGTATATGCCCTTGTTCAAGCTGCTCCTGTACTATAGCTAATAAGGCCTGAATTTTATTGCTACGTAAGGGCCACTGTTTTATCCATACTGGTGTATCAGTTTTCCACTGGATAGGAACAGGTAGGAGTGTTGGCAGGCCTTCAACAGCAGCCCTGCCTAAAAAAAACCAAAGTACTCATTTGTAATCCTAATTGTTGTAAAATGTTTTCTCCCCACAGATTGATGAGGATTTTTTCAACTGTAAAAGAAATAAAAACACTGTTTTGCCCTCAAATGTCCATCTCAAAGGGGTAGCTCTAACTTCAGCTGCTATTGATCCTCCTACACCAGATATAGAGTTGTCTGCCTTAATCTTTGGCCAGTGACTGGGCCAGTTGGCAACTCTAATGACTGTATGATCTGTCTACCAGTCTTTCTAATGGTGTGCCATTCATATAGATAGTGAGCATAGGAGGTCAGTTCTAACTGCTACAATCCAGAATATTCCTGGATTTTGTTGCTTGGAGTCAGAATCTGGGTGACTATCACCAGATTGCTTCTTAGGAGTCTGTATCAGTAAACCTGATGCTACAACTTCTCCTGGGTGACAAGTCACACATTGTTTACCTGTATTAGTGACTAGGATATTATCTACACATTTCCCAGTTTCCCACATCAGTGTATGGATGAACACTGTTTTGTAAGTGCTCTCAGGAGGTGAAATGGTCAAGCCTACTGTGCCTGGAGTCAAGGGATCTATAGGCTGGAGAAGAACAGATTTCACCTCTCCAGGGGCTATTTCAGTAGTCACAGCTGCACACAACTCTATTCTCCCCAATTGTAATCCCTTTCTCCCATCATATAGCTTCCTGGCTGACTGGTCATGTCTGGGTACTAGACTTCTAGGCACTCTCTGGGTGTAGCATCGGCTGCCATCATGCCTCAAGTATTTTTGTTTAAGGCCCTGGAGCTGGGCCGCTCATCACATTTCCCTGAATCAGTCTACATTCTGATGCCCAATGGAAGCCTCTGTTGCATTTTGGACATGGGGTTTTGGTTCTTGTTTTCTCCCTGTTTTCTCACTCTGTCTCTATGCCAACATTGAGCTTTCAGATGCCCTACTTTACCACATTGAAAGCATTGATGAGTCTCTCTGGAAGTCCCTTGCCAAAGGGACTTGGCAAAAGACTCCCTTTCTTCCCATGTTTTGATTTTGGGAAATCTGCATCATTGGCTGGCTACAAAAGGTATTTGTGCCCACTGTGGCACAGCATCTTATGATCTCCTCTAAAGGAGCATCCTTGTGTAGTCCTAGTATAATTCTTTTACAAATCTCAATAGCATTTTCTTTAGCAAATTTCCTTATCATATTTTCTGTTGCTGCATTTTCACCAATAGTTCATATGATAGCTATCAGCAGACATTCCACAAAATCAGCAAAGGGTTCATTTGGTCCTTGTGCTATTTTTGTGAAGTCCTCTCCTCTGAACTGTTGGCCTGGGATAAAACCCCATGCTTTGATAGTAGCAGAAGTGATTTGCTCATATACTGCTATGGGATAATTAATCTGTGCTGAAGTGTCTGCATAAGAACCTACACCTGTTAGTGTATCATAGGTGATTGGAGTATTAACTCCAGTTTGCCTATTTTGTTGGTCTCGTATCCTACATAGCTCTCTATATTCAGAAAGCCACAACAAGTTTTGTCCAGGTAGTAAGCATGTTGTTGCTATAGAGTTCCAGTCACTAGAGGCTAAAATTTTATAAGCCAAATTCTGTAATAACATTTTAACATAAGATGATGTAGCCCCATTAAGAATGCAAGTTTTTTTCAGTTCTTTGATTATTTCTAGATCAAAAGGCAAGTATCTTCTACTTTCTTGACCTGAAGAGTCAAACTGTTCAATCACAGGATACATTTCTATTCTCAAATCAGCTGTATTCTGCCCTTCCTCTTTGGCTTTAAATAGTGCCTTTTGCAATGGAATCATGGGGGGAATGGGGAAGGTGATTGCTGGGAGGGAGGTACTGGTGATATTACTGCTTTTCACACTCCTCTTCCTCCCATCACCCAGAAAAGTGAAGTGGATGAGGGTCAACAGCCTGCTCGGGTGTGGACAGAGTTGGAGCTGGACTGTGAGAGTGGGAATCAGTACGCCCTTCGAGTTCACTTGGCTCCCCATTCCCTCTGGTGATATTTCCATTAATCTGTCCTTTCTCTTCCTCTTTTTCCTCACATTTCCTCATCTGGCTGTTCTTAAAACTTTTCTTTTTTCTTTAACTTCCAGGATTCTTTAAAGCCAATTGTATTAAGTTGTACATATAGAATGTTTCCTTAGAAATTGAATCAGGACCTTTATCATTGTAATATTCACATAGTTGATCTCCAATAGTTTCCAATTATCTGCCACTATTTCTTCTTCCTTGAAGAACCAATGAGACATGCATTTTATTGTATCCAAGAATCCACCAATCTACTACCAAGTTATCTTCTCTCTTTATTAGTCTGAGTATGCTTCCTGTAGATCTCCTTCAGAGTGGAGTTGGGGGTGGAGGTGGGGTTGGGAATGGGGATAGGGTTGGGGTTGGAGGAGAATCTTTTCCTAATATCTGCCCCATTTCAGCTAGAAAATGAGAGTTACTAGTTTAGCTCTTAGCAAAGTAAATTCCCTGTTTGTCTATTAAAATACTCACTTCTTGGTCACGGGGACTTGTTCAGTGAAATTAGGGTCCTTGGTCCATGATGGATGCCAAAAAAGTAAAGTATGGGCTAGCTCCTTGGAGGCCTCAGGATCGGCCAGAGTCAGGATAAGTAAAAGTCCTTGATCTTTAGGGGGAGGAATGAAAGAAGCAGGCAAACTGCCAGGAGTTTTGCCAAAGATCTCTTCTTGATTCTGGAATCGAGAATCTCTACTATTCTCCTCCTCGTCCTGTTGCCAAGTGAAATCTGGCCTCTCTCACTCCACCCTCTACTTCTTGCCTATGATATCTTAACATCAAACATTGAGCCTGCACCAGTGAGAAGAGCCATTTATCCAAACATATGCTAATAGAGTCATTGTCTCATAGTGACTAGGTAATTAGCCTTAAGTGTTCTGTTGTCTGATTTAAGTACACCTATTCATAGTTTCAGCCCTTTACACAATATTATGTAAATTATTTGGAATGATAGATAAAGGAGAAGTACTGCCAAATTCTTCCTATGACACAAATATGGTACTGATATGTAAGCTAGGAAGGGCCAACACAGAGAAAAAAATTTACAGATCAATCTTCCTAATGAATATTGATGCAAAAATTTTAAAGAAAATGTTAGCAAAGGTATTATGGCAATTTATGAGTATGATAATGCAGTATGACCAAGTGGGATTTGTACCAGGACTGCAGGACTGGTTCAAAATTAGGAAATCTTTTATCATAATTAACCATATCAATAACAAAACTAAGAGAAATCATATGATAATCTCAACAGATGCAGAAAAAGGTTTTGATAAAATACAGCATCCAATTTGATTAAAACACTACAGAATATAGGGATAAGAAGAGCTTTTCTTAAAAGAATAAGCAGTTTTCAACATCTCCTAGCTGTGTGACCCTGGGCAAGTCACTTAACCCCAAATGCCTCAGCAAAAAAAAGAAGAAAAAAAGATAAAAGAAGAAAGAATAAGCAGTTTCTATCTAAAACCTGCAGCGATCATTGTTTGTAATGGAGAGAAACTAGATACATTCCCAATAAGATTAGGAGTGAAACAAGAACGGCCACTATTACCACTATAATATGACATTGTACTAGAAATGTTGGTTTTAGTAATAAGAAAATAAAAAGAAATTAAAAGAATTAGAACATGCAATGAAGAAATAAACTATGACTCTTTATAGATGATATGATAATTTACTTGGAGAATCCTAGAAAATCATCCAAAACTCCACTGGAAACAATTCACAGCTTTACCAAAGTTGCAGGATTTAAAAAAAAAAAATTGCAGATCATCAGCATTTCTATATATTACTGACAAAGCCCATCAGCAAGAGATAGAAAGGGAAATTCCATTTAAAATTACTGTAGAAAAATAAAATTGGTGGGAGTCTACTTGCCAAGACAAACCCAAGAACTATATGAAAATAATTACAAAACATTTCTCACACTAATAAAATCAAATTTGACAATTGAAAAAATTTTAATTGCTTATAGTTAGGCTGAGCTAATATAATAAAAATGATCATTCTGCCTAAATTGGTCCTAAATTGGTTTAGTATGATAAAACATATTTTATAGAAGTAGAAAAATAATAACAAAATTCATCCAGAAGAACAAAAGGTCAAGAATATCAAGGGAATTAAAAAAAAAGAAAAGGATGTTGGCTTAGCAGTACCAAACCTAAAACTATAATATAAAGAAATAGCAATCAAGACCATTTGGTCCTGGCTAAGAAATAGATTGATGTATCAGTGGAATAGATTAAATACACACAGCACAATAATCAAAGGCTATATCAATCCAATATTTGATAAACCCCCAAACTCCAGCTTCTGGAATAAGTACTCACTGTTTGACAAAAATTGCTAGTGAAACTGGAAAATAACTCAGCATAGTTAGAAACTATGTTAGAAACTCAGCATAGATCTCACCTCTCACACTCTATGCCAAAATAAGTTCAAAATGGTTACATAATTTGAACATAAAGGATGATACCATGAACATATTAAGAGAATGAGGAATAATTTACCAATCAGATATCTGGAAAAGGGAGGAATTGATGATCAAAGACGAACTAGAGAATAGTATGAAAGCCAAAATGAACAACTTTGATTACATTAAATTAAAGTTTTTGAACACACAAAAGCAACAGAATCAAGATAAAAAGGGCAGTACAAAGCTGGGGGAAAAAATATTTTTAGCCAGTATTTCTGATATAGGTCTCATTTCTTAAATATAGAAACAACTGTCAAATTTGTAAGAACATAAGAATTCCCCAATTAATATGTGGTCAATACAAACAGACATACTGTATATGAACAGACAGACCATTATCATGTGACAAAAAATGCTCTAAATCACTATTTAGAGAAATGCAAATTATAAGAACACTGAGGTACCACCACATACCTCTCAGATTAGCTAAGATGACAGGAAAAGATAATGATAAAAGTGGGAAGAGATGTGGGAAAACTGGACATTAATCCATTGTTGGTGGAGTTGTGAAATGATTTAACCATTCTGGAGAGTGATATGAAACTAGGTCCAAAGGGTTATAAAACCATGCAAATGCTTTGACTCAGTAGTGCCATTATTGGGATTACATTCCCTTAATAAAAGAGGGAAAAAGACCCACATGTGCAAAAATGTTGTAGCAGATCTTTTTGTGGTAACAAAAAATTTGAAAATGAGTGGATGCCATCAATTGGGAAATGGCTGAACAAGTTGTGGTACATGAAGGTAATGGAATATTATGGTTCTATAAAAAATAATGAAAAAGCTGATTAGAGAAAAGTCTGGAAAGATTGACATGAATTGAAGCTGAGTAAAACAAGCAGAACCGGGAATATATTGTACAGAACAGCAGCAATAATATTTTGATGATCAATTATGAAAGATATGATTTTTATCAGTGGTTCAGTCTCAATAGGCTTTGAACAGAAAATTCTATCTGCATGAATCTTTTTTAGGACTCTCGAAATGCCACAAAATGAACAAAAATACTCATTTAGGCTTATTTTCCTCCTCCCAACTTTCCACCCCTCTCACCTAGGAGATCTGCAGTAAATTTTCCTTCTATGATCAAAATTATGTTTGGCAAAAATTAAAGAAAAGACACAAGTGGAAATTTGTTAAGAGTTCAAATGTTGGAGTTTGTTCTTCTCAGAGCACAGCCGGTTTAGAGGCTTAGAGCCCTTCGGATGTCTCCAAATCCAAAGGTTCTGTCCTTCAGCCTCTGCCTCTGCTTTCTTCTGCCTCCAACCAAGACAGAGATGGAAGGTCTCTCTTATCTCCTTCTGGGGAGCCCAGCCACCAACTTGCCGTGGAGAGAGGGCTTCTGGAGTAGCTCCACTGAAATCCGTCAAAAGTGTTCTCTGCACCAGAGTCGTTCCTCTCGAGTCCAGCGCGACCAGCCAGCCAAGAGGAAAAAATGTATTCTGCCATAGATCCCTCATCGCTGGCCTTTTATATGCCTCTTCTGAGAGAATGGGATTATGGGTTTTCTCCCATAGTGCTCTCTGGCCCAATAAGCTTTAAGGGAGGTGTAGAAAGTGTACTTTGTGAAGCTAGCATACTTGTGGACTCCAGTGAGTAAAGGTGTGAACACAAGCCTTGTCTTAATTAGTTCTATTTAGTACCTTGTTTCAGGTTCTGGCCAAAACAACTTCTTGTAAGATTAGATCAACTCTAATTACTTAGCAGTTAGTAAGGATTCCAAAATCTCCCCCTTTCTTTTGTTTTAAAACATAGGGGGTTTCTGAGGGGGTAAACATAAATCCATCAATATGGGCCAGAACTTTGTAACAGATATACATGGTATACATAAATCCATCAATATGGGAGGCATTATACATAATTTACATGAGCACATAGCAATATAACACAGGCTAGTAGTAATGTAACAAGTAACAAGAATCAATCTGAAAATTTACACATGTCCATAAGTCCTAGAAACAGTCCAATAGGATTCCATTGTCCATTAGTTCATGTGCCAGGAGTCTAATAATTCTTGTGAGCACAATCAGCAACAGAACCACCCGATATTTCTTGGGTCTTCTCCTTTGTTTCAAGGGTCTGCTCCATCTTTCTGCGATGGACAAGGCGAATGCGGCTTGTAGGCACCCATCTGATTCCTTCTCCACCTGTAGAGATGCAAGCAAATCCTCTCCCCCAAGCAGTTAGCCTATCTGGTCCCTTCCATTCACCACTTTCTGGGTCTCTCCACATCACCTGGCGATTATCTAAAGATAGTGGAGCTGCTCGCACTGGACACTGCTCTTCTGGTGGGTTATAAAACCTGTCTGCTGGAGCCAGTGCATCTTTATCAAAGATTAAAAAATTAAGGGTATAGAGAACTAAATTTAGAAGTTCTCTAGGGTTACCCGTGGCTCCCCCTTTCTTTTGTTTTTGGAGGAGTGTCTTAATGTCTCTGTTTCTTCTTTCTACTATTGCTTGACCTTGAGGATTGAAGGGTATGCCAGTAGTGTGTAGAATCTTATACTGTGCACAAAAGTGTTCAAAATGTTTGGAGGTATATGCTGGTCCATTACTGTTTTTATTTCTTGTGGCACACCCATAATTGCGAATGCTTGAATGAGGAATTCAGTGACCACTCGGGCTGTCTCTTTTGCTGCTGGTATGGCAAAAGTGAATCCTGAAAAGGTGTCTACCACAACGTGGATAAAAGACAGATGACCAAAAGATTTATAATGGGTCACATCCATTTGCCAGATTTCATTGGGTCTCAAACCACGAGGGTTCTTCCCTGGAGGCAGTGTAGGAGCGTGGAAGGGAAGGCAAGCTGTACAGCTTTTTACTATGCTCCTAGCTTCTTCTCTTGTAATCCCAAACTGTAAACGCAAAGCTCGAGCAGCCTGATGGTATTTAAAATGGGATTCCTGGGCCTCCTGAAATAAAGGCGTACTGGCCAACATAGTTAAAAGGCTATCTGCCTTTGAATTTCCATCAAAAATAGGACCTGGAAGTCCACTATGTGAATGGACATGCAGGATATAAATCTTTACTGGATGCTTTCTCACTTGCTCTTGAAGTTCCTTAAAGAGCTGATATATATTAGAAGCTGCAAATTTTATTTGGGCTATGGCAATTCTTTGTACCACACCTACTGAATAGGCTGAATCAGATATTATATTTATGTCACCTGGGTAATAAGTGAGAGCTAGCATGATCGCATATAATTCGTTCTGCTGAGTGGACTGAAAAGGAGTTCTGACTACTCTTTTTACGGTTAGATCATGAGAGTATACAGCACAAATATTTTGTTTGGCTGCGTCTGTAAAAATGGTTGGTCCTTCAAGAGGAACCTTAGCAACCTTCTCCTCAAAAATCCATTGCCAATTATGCAGTAGTCTGGTTATCTTTAATGGAGATCCATGTGCAAAATTTGGAGCCATGGCCAATAAAATCTGCCACTCTGGGATGGTTTCACAGCATACATTAATTTGTGCATTTGTATAGAAGGTATATATCTTGTCAGGTCTTGTCCCAGATAATTGTACTGCTCGCTTAATGGCCTTTAATAGAATCCTAGCCACAAGCACTGGGTAAGGTGTAAGGCTTTGTTCTGGTTGTGCTGGGAGGTTCACCCACTCTATCACACTGTCTCCTTGATGAAGGACTGCTGTGGGTGCTTCTTTCGTAGCAAAAACTGATATTTCCAAGGGTTTTTGAGTTACTCTCTCAACTACATTGGATAAAGCCAGTTCAACTTCTCTCAAGGTCTCTTGAGCTTCTTTTGTAAGTCGGCGTGGTGAATTTAAAGCAGTGTCTCCCCTTAAAATGTCATATAGGGGTTGCAATTGATTGGTAGTTAAACCTAATACTGGACGCATCCATTGGATATCTCCTATTAATTTTTGGAAATCATTTAAGGTGTTCAACCTCTCTGTTCTTAAAGATAGTTTTTGTAGTGTAAGTGCCTTAGGATATATTTCATATCCTAAATATTGAAAAGGAGCATGCCTTTGAATTTTTTCTCTAGCGATATGAAGTTTGTAGTATCTTAGTGTTTCTATGGTTTTTTGTAGACATGCTTCTAGAATTTGTTCCTCCGGTGCACATCCCAATATATCATCCATATAATGTAATAGCATAACTTTTGGAAATGCTTTTCTTATTGGAGCAAGAGCAGCAGCAACATACATTTGACACATAGTGGGGCTGTTCTTCATTCCCTGTGGCAAAACTGTCCATTCATATCTTTTATAAGGCTCAGCTAAGTTGACGCTGGGCACTGAAAAGGCAAATCTCTTCATATCCTCCTTATCCAGAGGAATGGAATAGAAACAATCCTTGATGTCTATAACCCAAAGAGGCCATTCTCTAGGAAGCTGAGTAGGAGATGGAAGTCCAGGCTGAAGAGTTCCCATAGTTTCCATCTGTTCATTCACTATTTTTAAATCAGTGAGCATCCTCCATTTTCCTGATTTCTTTTTTACAACGAACACTGGTGAATTCCAAGGACTTAGAGAAGGTTGTAAATGCCCTTGTTCAAGCTGCTCCTGTACTATATCTAATAAGGCCTGAATTTTATCGCTACTTAAGGGCCACTGTTCTATCCACACTGGTGTATCAGTTTTCCATTGGATAGGAACAGGTGAAAGTGTTGGCAGGCCTTCAACAGCAGCCCTGCTTAAAAAACTGAAGTACTCATTTTTATCCCCAATTGTTGTAAAACATCTCTTCCCCACAGATTGATGGGGATTTTTTCAACTATAAAAGGAGTAAAAACTCCTGTTTTGCTTTCAAAAGTCCATCTCATAGGGGCAGCACTAACTTCAACTGCTATTGATCCTCCTACTCCAGACATATAGGTATCTGCTTTAATCTTTGGCCAGTGAATGGGCCAACTGGCACCTCTAATAACTGTACGATCCACACCTGTGTCTACCAATCCTTCCAATGGTAGGCCATTTATATAGATAGAGAGCATAGGTCGGTCAGCCGTTACAGCTGCTGTCCAGTATATTCCTGGATTTTGTGGTCTGGAGTCAGAACCTGGATGACTATCACCAGGCTGCTTATTAGGATTCTGTATGAGTAAACCTGATGCTACTACGTCTCCTGGGTGATAAGTCACACATTGTCTACCTGTATTAGTGACTGGGATATTATCTACACATTCCCCAGTTTCCCACATCAGTGTGTGGATGGACACTGTTTTGTACATATAAGGAGGTGAAATGGTCAAGCCTACTGTGCCTGGAGGTAGGGGATCCATAGGCTGGAGAGGAACAGATTTCACCTCTCCAGGGGGTATCTCAGTTGTCCCAGCTGCATACAGCTCTATTCTCCCCAATTGTAATTCCCTTCTGCCATCAGGTTGCTTCCTGGCTGGTTGACTGTGTAATCCCCTTCTCCCATCATATGGCTTTCTGGCTGATTGGTCATGTCTGGGTACTGAACTTCTAGGTACTCTCTGGGTGCACCATTGGCTGCCATCATGCCCCAAGTGTTTTTTGCCTTGGGCCCTGGGGCTGGGCCCCTCATCCCGTTTCCCTGAATCTGTCTGCATTCTGAGGCCCAATGGAAGCCTCTGTTGCATTTTGGACATGGGATTTGGGGTCTTGTTTTCCCACTTTGTTTTCCCATTCTATCTCTATACCAACATTGAGCTTTCAGATGTCCTACTTTTCCACACTGAAAGCATCTACGAGTCTCTCTGGAAGTCCCTTGCCAAGAGGGATTCTGTCTTCTCATGTTTGGATTTTGGGAAGTCTGCATCATAGCCTGGCTATAAAAGGCACCTGTGCCCACTGTGGCACAGCATCTTATGAGCTCCTCTAAAGGAGCATCCTTGCGCAGTCCTAGTATAATTCTTCTGCAAACCTCATTAGCATTTTCCTTAGCAAGTTGCCTTATCAAAATGTCTGTTATTGCATTTTCTCCATTTGTTCTTGTGATAGCTGTCTGCAAGCGTCCCACAAAGTCAGCAAAGGGTTCATTTGGCCCTTGTGTTATTTTTGTGAAGCCCCCCCCCCCTTGTCATCTTTATTGTGAAGAGAAGCCCACGCTTTGATAGCATTATCAGCAATTTGCTGATATGCTGCTACAGAATAACCAATTTGTGCTGCAACATCTGCATAAGGACCTGTACCTGTTAGTAGGTCACAGGTGATTGCCGTATGAACTCCACTTTGACTATTTTGTTGGGCTTATATCCTACAGAGCTCACTATATTCAGAAAGCCACAAGTAGTTCTGTCCAGGTTCTAGGCATATTCTTGCTATCGATTTCCAGTCATTAGGGGTCAAGATTTCAAAAGACAAATTTTGTAATAGCATCTTAACATAAACTGATGTAGCCCCATAAAGAGTGCAAGCTTTTTTCAGGTCTTTGAGGATTTATATATCAAAAGGTGAGTATCTTCTACTTTCTTGACCTGAAGAATTAAACTGTTGAATTACAGGAAAAATGTGGTGTTGAAATTCTGATACATTTTTCCCTTCTTCTCTGGCCTTAATTAGTCCCTTTTGCAATCTACTCAAAGGAGCAGCTGGATGCTGGGGGGGACGTGCTGGATGCTGGGGGGGACGTGCTGGATGCTGGGGGGAGGTGCTGGATGCTGGGGGGAAGGTGCTAAATGCTGGGGGGGAGGTGCTGGTGCTGTCACTGCCCCCCCCACTACCCCTCCTCCCTCCATCCCGGAGGGTGGAGTTGATGAAGGAGAGTCAATTACCTGCTCCTCAGGTGGGGCTGAGGCTGCCTCAGATTCCCCCCACCCTTGAGCCTCACTTAAGTCTCCCTGCCCTGTGGGGATATGGCCATTAATCTGTTCTTTGTCTTCCTCCTTTATCTCAGGCTTCCCCCTTTGGCTATCCCGGTATTTTAAGGCCATCTGTATTGTATTGTATAAATAGAATACTACAATGGAAACCGTTTTCATTGTTATATGCAGAGATCTGTTGACCAACCAATGCCCAGTTTTTTAGAGAGATTTGCTCTTCCTCTAAGAACCAAGGGGAGGTGCGTTTTAATGTAGCCAGAAGTCTAGCTGTCTGTCCCCAAGTTACAAGTAGCCCTTGATCTTCTATCAGCTTAAGCAGGCTTTCTATAGCACCACTCCTGGGTGGGTCTGGGGTTGGGGGGGTTGGGGTGGGGGATGGAGAATCTTTACCTAGGATCTGTCCCATTTCAGCCAGAAAAGGTTGTACTCACTCAGTTCCTGGTCACTGGAGACTTCTTCAGTGAAAGTAGGGTCCTTGGTTCCCACACTTGGGCGCCAAATGTTAAGAGTTCAAATGTTGGAGTTTGTTCTTCTCAGAGCACAGCCGGTTTAGAGGCTTAGAGCCCTTCGGATGTCTCCAAATCCAAAGGTTCTGTCCTTCAGCCTCTGCCTCTGCTTTCTTCTGCCTCCAACCAAGACAGAGATGGAAGGTCTCTCTTATCTCCTTCTGGGGAGCCCAGCCACCAACTTGCCATGGAGAGAGGGCTTCTGGCGTAGCTCCACTGAAATCCGTCAAAAGTGTTCTCTGCACCAGAGTCGTTCCTCTCGAGTCCAGCGCGACCAGCCAGCCAAGAGGAAAAAATGTATTCTGCCATAGATCCCTCATCGCTGGCCTTTTATATGCCTCTTCTGAGAGAATGGGATTATGGGTTTTCTCCCATAGTGTTCTCTGGCCCAATGAGCTTTAAGGGAGGTGTAGAAAGTGTACTTTGTGAAGCTAGCATACTTGTGGACTCCAGTGAGTAAAGGTGTGAACACAAGCCTTGTCTTAATTAGTTCTACTTAGTACCTTGTTTCAGGTTCTGGCCAAAACAACTTCTTGTAAGATTAGATCAACTCTAATTACTTAGCAGTTAGTAAGGATTCCAACAGAAATTTAATAAAGATGAACTTTAAAAATTTTTTTTTATTTTTTTATTATTTTTTTTAATTTTAATTTTATTTTATTTAATAATAACTTTGTATTGACAGAATCCATGCCAGGGTAATTTTTTACAACATTATCCCTTGCACTAGCTTATGTTTCGTTTTTTTCCCCTCCCTCCCTCCACCCCACCCCCCAAGATGGCAAGCAGTCCTATATATGTTAAATATGTTGCAGTATATCCTAGATATAATACATATTTGCAGAACCGAACAGTTCTCCTGTTGCACAGGGAGAATTGGATTCAGAAGGTAAAAATAACTCGGGAAGAAAATAAAAAATGCAAATAGTTCACATTCGTTTCCCAGTGTTCCTTTTTTGGGTGTAGCTGTTTCTGTCCAAAAGATGAACTTTTTGATAATGGCAGAGGAGCTATGATCTTATTGACCTGAGGGTTTTCTCTGACCATAATCCATTGACTTTCTTCTCCTTCTGGACAGTTATTGTCCATATCCATGTCCTTCCATAACTCCCCCGGAAAAAAGCTGCCCAACATATTAGAGGCCTTTCTTTGGTTATCTTAACATTCTTTGTTCAAGGAAAGATCCAGACTTCTCCCCCTTCCTCCCCACCTTAACCCTCCTTTTATATGATTGTTTACACATATACATGATTATACCATGCAAATGGTATAAACCATAAATAATCAAAAGGTGTTATAATCCCTAACTCCATAGCAACTGTGGCTAAGGAGAGTTGTTTGCAAAACAAAGGCACTTAGAGCATCCCTTTTATGTAGCCACTTACAAGCCAATTGGCTTCCATTCTTTGTCTCATATATATTCTCTATATTTGCAAAACTCAACTCTAATTAACTGAAGCCCTACATTTAGCATACAATTGCCTAAACTTCCTTATTTCTTGATTTATTTGTACTTTTGATTTTGTCAATATCAGGGAAATCCAATACTGTACTACCAAATTCTTTCCCATACATCAGAGCTAGATTGTCAATTCTTTCATGGAGAATCATGTGATCTGTCAAATGATTCTAATCACTCCATCCTCTACAATACACAAAGTTTTGTGAGAAGTAGCAAGGAACCTAGAAGGAGAAGGTACTTTACACAGCAGAAGGAAACTCAGGAGCAGAGAAAAGTTACAAAGAAATAGAACTGGTGCTTTTTAAGGAAAAATCCTTTTATCACAGTTAAAGGAAATCTCCACCATTTGAAAAAGGCAAGCTACAGGATACTTTATGTGAAAGGGAATGGTTATTAGGTATTAAGTATCTCCATTCTGCTACCTTCTAAGCAGAAATAAATACATCTCAAAATGAGAATGAAAGGTTTCTCTTTCTGCTCATTGAATTCTTATACATAATAATATGTTTTTAAAAATCAGTTTATGTTTACATACTTTAAAAATATTGGCCAGAACTCTTTATTTGAAACAAGGATTCTTACAAGGTGGTAATTAAGCGGAATTGATAAGACAACGGTTTAGCATGTTTACTAGTTTAGCATGGTAATCCCTTGGTGATTAATAGTTCTCTAGTGCAGTATGGTTGATTTAATTTTACAATAAATAATGGTTCCCTAGTGATAAAATTATTGGTTTATATGCAGTATACCGTAAATGATCTAATTATAATAGAGCATATAAACTGGGACAAACTCAGCCAGGATCAGAGCCAGAGAAGACAGAGAACTGTAGACAGGAGCTCAAGCTCTCAGATCTAAGGAAAGAGATTCATTCCATCTCACAGCACTATGGTGGCAGGCCTCTCCTCCTTTGCTTCCTCCACTGAGACCAAGACCCATCTGAAGGGCCTCAAGAAAGTTAGCTGAGCCCCAGGCAAGGAGGCAATAAAGAATTTGGACTTTTAATACCTGGCTATTCTTGTGGTGATTACTCTACTGAAACAAAAGTTGCTCCAAGACCTCCATAAAACCAACCAGAACATTACATTTTTGTTATATGCCAGAACTCTGTACCTGAAACAAGGATTCTTACAAAGTGCTAACTCAGTGGAATTGATAAGACAAAGATTATCTAGTTTAGCATGCTGATTAATAGTTCTCTAGTTCAGTACATTTACTTAGTACTTAGTATCGTGCTACAAGATTCACGCCTATGATGATGTAATTAAAATAGAGTATATAAGCAGGGACAAACACAGCCAGAGACATTCCAACTTCATCAACCTCCTGGTGGCTGGCCTGTCCTCCTGCTCCCACCACTGAGACCAAGGCCTGTCTGAAGGGCCTCAAGAAAGCTAGCCGAACCCCAGTCAAGGAAACTAGGCTTTGAAGGAGACAATAAAGAATTTGGACTTTAACACCTGGCTGTTCTCGTGGTGATTACTGTACTGAAACGAAGGCTGGTGCAGAGACCTCCAGAAAACCAAACAAAACTACATACTAGTGTAAGAATTTTAAAATGTCTTGAATTTATTTTAGGATTATTACTTTGTGTACAACCTAGAAAACTTTTTATTTCAACATCACTAATTGTAGTGTTCTTCTTTTCTAAAATTATAATCGTTCTCTGGGAGCAGGTTTCTTGGGGGGCGTCTGGAGCTAGCCTTAATTTCAGTTCAGAGTAATAATCACCTCAAATGCAGCCAGCTGATAAAAGTTCAAATCCTTTATTGTCTCTTCCAAAATAGCCCAATTAGTTTTCTTAGAGGCCTATCTCTTCTTTGGTTCCAAGAGCTCTTGCAGCTTGTCTTTTGTTGCCCCCAGCTCTCTCTGAATCTCCAGTTCTACTCTTCTCAATTGACTTCTCCACTGACTGAGGCTCTAAGAGCTTCTTATATATGATCTCTTAAAGGTGTGAACCCAAAGGTTGACTCTTCCTCTGAGAGAGTGAGATTGTGGATTCCTGACTTGTGAATCTCCTGGACTTGTGAACTCTAATGTGTGAACTCTCAAAGGCAGAAACTCCAAAGGTGTGAACCAATTACATAAGCATTTCTTCTATCAACTCTAGTGAGTTAACACTTTGTAAGGATTCTAACAACTAATTATTTTTCTTTGAAATGTAATGTATATTCAGAGGCATACATTTTCATTTTAAGAATGTCAGCTTCCTATTAAGACTTGTCCTGCTATATGTCACTGTTATTACTCTAAGATTCCAAGTCCAATAATGTGTTCTTTGACCCACTCATTCCTTAAAAAGGTTTTATTCATTTCTCCAATCTGTTCTTCAGCATTCATTCTCCACCTCCCCCCAACTATATGTTTGCCATGATTGTTATACAATTCCTTGTAGAGACAAATTACAAGAATAATTTCTTTTAAACTTTCAACATTTAATGACATTCAAATTGATGGACATGTATCTTTATCAAAGGTAACCAATTTACTGTTGGAGAAGAATCTCTGTATAAAAAAACAATTATTCAATATAATTGTTAAATGGAATTCTACCTGACAAAGGATTTTTGATGTGTTATCTCAATAATTTACAATTATCCTGTTGAGTAAGTAGGGTTAAGAAACCATTTCAGATTTCTACATAACAATTTTTAAAGTATAAAAAAAAATTTTTTAATTACAAACTTTGTCCTTAAATATGTGGGGGGGAAAGATTCTGAAAAGTAGTCCAGAGAATTCCAAACACTCCAGATATCTCATTCAAACAAAGCAAAATTATGCCTGAGGGCAGATTCAGATTGAAAATTCATTAAGCCTGGGACAGAACAAGGGTCCTCCAAGGACAACCAGAGAAGACTCAGAAGGAAAACTTCAAGACAGAGGTTTAGCAGATATGAATTATAAACATTTTCAGGCTTGATGAACACATTTGACAACTTAATGAATGCTTATTTAGCAGTAAAGTTGTCTTTCTGACAAAGATTCTGTTAAAAAAAAATTGTATTAGTTCCAAATAACAGATATCTAAGGTTTCGCCACCAACCACAAACATAAATCCTTTGAGATGACAGTATATGAATATATTGAGAGCTAGCCAAACATGTATGTTTTGAAGTTGTATCTTCTTCAGACATGATTATTACAATGCTTTCAAGGTCTAATAGTCATGGGAGTGCCATTCTCTTCCCCTGTTGGAGGAGAAGGAAAAAAGAAAGGCTGAAGAGATCCAGAGAAAGGGAAATGAGGGAAATGATATATCAAGCATTTCTCTAAAGCATCATAAAATGAAATAGTCTCTTCATTGCAATCTAGCAAAATCCCAACCCGGAGAATAGGGAAAGGAATTAGATGTTCAAAATAGGAGGGAGTAGTCGTGATAGCATACCCATCCTCTGTTCTAACACTAGAAAGAAAGAGTAATTCATCAAAATGGGAAAAGAGACCTCCAGTTCTCCTCATTGACTTCCTGCATACACCAAGGGCCCATTGCCTGGAATCTCCTACTTCAACCTCCCAGTAGTGGATACCAGTTGTGAAGAATTGATCTCCCAAAATGAAATTAGTTTCATCTTGATTGGTGGAAAAGTATGTATTCTGCTGGTTGCTCCTACGGAAGACAGTCTTCAGGTCATCAGACAGGATGAAAAGTGGAGAGATATTTTTGGGATCTAGAGTCAGGGTCACTGAAAAGAAAGAAAAGTTGTTAAGCGATTTAGGTTCCAAAGTCCAAGTAGACAAAGAGACTTAATACAAGGTGCCCCACTAATTGAATTCTTCTGAATTCATGAAATCAGAGCAGAACAATTCCCCCAAAAAGATTTAATTCAGTTGGAGACCAAACTGTCTTAAATTGCCTCACAATGATAACAGATCATGTGTATTACTGTTAACTGAAGACAAGAATGTTTACTCGCTGTACCACTTGCAAAGTGACATTGCTCCCTTAGAAATACTTCCAGGTCCAAAAGAACATTTTTTTCACCTGGAAAAAGAACATCAATCACATCCCTGCATTGTTGCAAAGAAATAATCTTCATGTTCCTTTTGCTGCCTCTGGGTAATCCTTGGGTTGAGAAAGTAAGACAGTTTCCTATATGTCCACCCAAATAACTGCCTTTAAAAAAGCAACTAGGTACTTTGAAATGGAGGTTGAATAACTGGACTGATTCTTACCTTTGAAGCTTTTTAGCATTTCCCACATTATAGTTTTTTGAAACATGATTCCTGAAGTGGTAATAACCTCTGGATGGTAACCCAAGAGGAATTCACATCTGCAAAGAGAATAGAGCCAGATATCTTCAGAAATTGGCAATGACTTTCTCGTCTCGTTGCCTTTTCCTCCCATTGGACAGATCTTTCCTAATCATTATTTCTTTCTATGTTTCCTCTCTATATATTCCTACCAACAAATTTCACCCTGTTGCTCCACTCCTCTTAACAGGACTCAAATTTAAATCTTACCTGTTCAGTGTGCCGCCTACCACCTGGAAAAAAAGAGAAAGAGAATGAGTGCTGGGTTCCTATGCCTTATATACTGACACTTTTGTGACATGATTTTTCATCTAGCCCAAAAAGTCACATATACTGAGGAAAATTGACACTCATTTCTTAAATACTGCATGGATCTTGGCTCATTGTGGCTTGAGATATTCATCAAGAAAATAAGTCAGAAGTGGAAAGCTCACCAGCCTTATGTTTATACATGTTAGTTGGATTTTTAACATATTTCCATGAAGGATTAATATAATATAGGCCCTAAATCCCCTGAATGCTCAACCAGAGTACTTGAAACAAACTTTACTATTTTTCCCAGAATCATTAGAAATGCACATTACTATTATGAATAACTGAATGGTACTTCATCAAAGAGTCTCTGGGAGATTTATGAATGTACTAAACAAAACCTGTTGATTTAGGAAATTTGCACCTTTTTCTGGTGATTATTTTTCTCTAATAATTAACTTTTTCTGCATCTATATAGCCACCTCTACTTCAGGACAAGTCTCAAATAATTTTCTTGTCATCATCTACTATCATGTGGAAAAATCAGAGGACCAGTCTTATTAGAATTCTGGCTGAACTGGGAAGCTGTATTTCTTAAGCCTAGCATTCATTTAATCAAATGTCTATACATTATTTGACAAGCTTTGGAGATCTTGAAGGGGCTGGGAAGGTAAAATGCTATTATTTATTTTTTATTATTATTATTTTTTGGCTGAGCAACTGAGGTTAAGTGACTTACATAGGGTCACATTGCTAGAAAGTGATAAGTGTTCAGTATCTGAGTCCAGATTTTAACTCTATTCCTCCTGACTTAAGGGCTGGTACTTTATCCACCTAGATCCCTAGGTACCCCAAATGCTATTAAATTATTCAACCTTTTTCTAGTTCTCACCTTTAGAAGCTGGCTACTGGTCTTCCAGCTATATTGTTCCATATCCAAGATCACCTCTCTCAAGCTATGAAGTTGTCGGGACATTATAATCACACTTTGTCTTACAATCTTCAGGTTGTCACTTTCCTGCTTGTTCATTGTGCGAAAGTGAATCTTTGCTTCTTTCTCCAGCAATTTATGGATTGCTCTATATTCAGCTGTCAAACTCTCTTTCCAGATTTGGATATTTTCCTGCAAGGAAGTAACTTAGTTCGATTAGGTTCATGAATCCATGTCCAAGATCCTTTCCTTCTCTTTCCTTACAAAACTTTTTCCAGGAGTAGAAATATCTCTAATGTGAGAGATAATTTGAGGTAGTTGTCACAGAAGGAAGAAAACATGTTTGTAATGCATTATGTAGGCCCTCAAATGCCACCAAACTAAAAGTCTGAGACCTGCCTCTGACACCTACAGGCCTGGGAACCTTCTACATATCTTAGCAAGTTCTGGCTCTAGGTGACTCTCTAAGACTATAGAGAATGTTCAATGAAGTTGTTGACATTCATGCTATAGGGAGGATCTTAATCCAAAAGTTAAAATGCCAATAAAATTACAAGGTCTAATCCTTCTGAACAAACTTATATGATAAATTTGTACTTTTTCTACCTTTTTTTAGTTGCATGCCCAATTCATTGTTCTCTTTATTTTATTCTTATCAACATTTAGATTATAAATTTTCTTTTAAGCACTGCTTTGGCAGCATCCCATACATTTTAGAATATTGTCCTATCATTATCATTTTCTTGGTTGAAATTATTGTTTCCATGATTTGTTATTTGATTTACTTATTCTTTAAGATTAAATTAATTTTTACACTTAAAAAACTGAAATGTTTAAGAAGGTAACTAATGGCACCAATACCTACTGCTTAAAGGAACCTCAACATCCCCTTTAGCAGACTGTCATGAATACTTCTGACTCCCCTGTCAAAGGGCTCAAGACACTCACCTTCCAAGTCTTCTCTTTCTCTCTCTCTTCTGTCACTATATTCTGAACTGTTGCTACTTTTTTCCAGAGAAGATCCAAAGTCTTTTGGAGCTTGACCTAAGGAAATACCAGTCATCATTTCACACATATTGCCCTTCCCCAAGTTTGATCAACAAAATCCCACAGATCAGAACAGGGAGGCTAATGATGTTTAGATTGCCTCTACTATTTGCAGTCTGGTGTAAGGGATGTAGAAGACCCTTACCCAAAATGACTACTCAGAGATCATTCAGTAAAAAGCAGAAAAGTTGTTTATTGAAAACCTCTGGAGGATGAGCCCCTCTAACATAAGTTTTCTCTATCTTATCTCCTGATGGGATGGCTCATCCTCCAGAGGTTTTCAATAAACAACTTTTCTGCTTTTTACTGAATGATCTCTGAGTAGTCATTTTGGGTAAGGGTCTTCTACTTCCCTCAAAGATGGGGGCTCGTCCGGGCTGGGGTCTTTGGGTAAGATGGCTGTGTGCACCTTGAACAGGGACAGGCATCCACAGAGTAGTTTTCTCCATGGTTTCTAGCTCTGGGTGAGCAGCTTCCCTCCCCTCTTAGACATCAACACAAGCAGGAATACTCAGTGAAAGCATAATTGAAGATTGAAGGAAGAAGAGTCCTGATGGCCTGCATTTGTAGCCTGAAAGATATGTACACGTGTAAACTCGAGGTAACACTCTCGAGGTTGGAGGGTGGGGGGGAGGTCTGGGTGTCTATTGGCTGGGTCAAGAGAGACTCTGAGGGATTAGCCCTGCTACCATGAGCTTTCATCCCTCAAACTGGGAACTGAAGGACAAAGCTAACCCATAAGCCACTCATGGGCTCCATGGGCTCCAAAGCAGTTGCTTCTGATAGAAGTGAATGAATCAGAAGATCTTCCAAAGTGGAGAGAAGGAAGACAACCTAGATAGTTTTTAACTAGACACACTTACTCTAGAATCTTCTGCAGCCTTTTTTACATTGTGCACCATATGGTCCTCGTGCTCCTGGGATTGAAAACAATATACACAGAGGAAAGATTTGTCCTTTTTACAGAAAAGAGTTTTCTCTTCCTGGTGTTTCTCACATGTGACTTTTTCCTCTTTTACTTGCAGCAAATAGGGTCTCAGGGTCCTGCCTATGCTGGCCAGCTTCCCTAGGCGATGGTTGAGTTCTATGTCTCTCATGTGGAAGGGTCTCCTGCACAGAGGACAAGGGCAGGGTTTGTCATCTTCTCCCCAGCTCCTGAGCAGGCAAATGCGACAAAAGCTATGGCCACAGCTCAAGGTTACTGGATGTCTGAAATAATCCATGCACACAGAGCAGGTCAGCTCTTCCTTGAAGTTTTCAGCTAAATGCACTTCATCCATGATCCTAAGCAGAATAAAAAAGAACAAATGAGTCTCCTGAAGAAGTGGAGGGAAGCAGCACCTTTCTCCTTAAGCTGATTCACTTCTTTCAGAAACTCAATTTCACAACCTCAAATATCATTAGAAATATTAATCAGATTATGATCGATGCTAAACTTTAACATTCCCTCCACTGTTCAATAATTATAATGGAGGGATTATCTGTCCCTTTGGGAATACATAATACCTTTGTTGTAGACTATTGCCTCAAACTTCTGCACCTCTGGATCTTCAAAACACTTGTTATGGACAATGAAATGGAATCTGAACTGGGTGTTCTCTCTGGATCTCTGAATCAGAGAACCCTTGTTCCCTCAGCACAAAGACTCTCTCTTGGTGCCTCTCTGAACCCAATCTTAAGAGTTCTGAACTGTAGTCAAGTCTGTGGGATGATAATGTATTAATACCTCAATCATTTTTAATAGAATTGCCTTGACATAAGCTCATGGTGAGAAAAATAGTTGCCCAACATTAAGTTGCATTTTAAACCTTGACTTCATGCTACATTTAAAAGAATTATCTCAAAAGTCATCATTCTTCTTTATATGTGCTCAGTTTCTATCCATCTTGTAAAATCTGAAATGATGCTCATTTCAGAATCTTCCTCTAGTAACACAAGTCTATACTAACATCCCCTTGAAGAGAACTAGACTTTTCTCAATTAAATGTAGTCTATGAAAGATTAGAGTCTTTAGAGCTTTGAACTTCTTTTCTAAGCTTTGCATTTCTCAGACAATCTACCCACAACCTTACTTTCCCTCAAAACTGAATTTAAACCTTGACACCTTCCTTAATAACAGGGATCTATACTCTTTCAGCCTTTTCTTCCCTAAAATCAACTTTCCCTAATTACCTACCTACTAATTAATCCGAGTCAACCAAGACCACTCTCATCAACACTGAAAAACAACAATAACCTTGCTTGACAATATTAACAGTTGTTGAGATTAAACAAACAAACAAAAACTTTACCCCAAAAATACTTGGATATTTTTAGGAAACTAAATATTGCCTAAATATTTTCATCTTAAGAGAGCAAAAAAGAAATCCCTGCTCTGTACTAAATAAACAACTTACTGGCCATTTAATATTAAAGGATGTAAGCCATAAACTTTTGCTATTCTAATGGCTTTGTGCTAGATAAGGAAATGCTCTTTCATATCTTCAGATATATATATATATATATATATATATATATATATTTATCTGCATCTTAAGACATAGATATGTATATTCCTTATGTGAAACTTACAGTTGCTTCCTCCAATTTAGTAGATTTCCTTCAGACTTTGTAGTTTCGGGTCTAAGATCCCTAGACTTAGATTCTGATTCCTGTTCTGGACAGCAAAAAGCTGTCCTTTTATATGCCCTTTCTCTCTGCCCTCCATCCCATTCAGCCCTCTGGATTCACATGTAGTAGGTGCTAACTCACTTGGTTTACACCATGAAAACCTGGCTGGTTTGGAATGTAGTTAGACTTAATGAGACTTCAACTTCACACCTCCTTGATTTCATCTCAACTAAAACCCTTCTAATGAATTTTGCCATCCTTGGATGTTTTTTGTGCTAATTTTACAATTGCCTCACCAAAAAAAAAAAAAAAAAAAAAAAAAAAAAAAAAAAAAAAAGAATGTATTTTAAGGAAAAACAAGGATTAAGTCCTATAAAATGTTTAAAAACTTAAAAAAAAACTATTGGCAAAATTATCAATTTTGATGTGCTAAAAAAGTTAATTGGCAGAAAGCACAGAAATGAAGAGAGTGGAAAAATTAAGTAAATATCAGCCTTTAAAGTTTTAAGTCTATTCTTGACTTCCCATTTTGTCCTAAGTCTCTTTCTGCACCATTAGGAAAGAAAAATATGGATCCCTTTATAGAAAGGTTAGAGTAGCTGCTGAAAAGGGAAAGCATCCCAGAAGGTATTGCTACAAGTGGACCCCATGCACTTTGCCCGACAGATCCTCAAATCAAACTGGAGTGAAGTAGGGGCTCAGACCCCATGGTCAGTATATGTGATAATGATGATGATGGTGAGATATGACAAGACACAAGGTGATGAAGTATTCTAAGTATTTGCCATTATAATTGAGGATATTGTTATACTGGAAGGCTAGGGTCTCTAAGAAGATATCAATATAAAATACATGAAAACATGAATGAGAGTTAAATAACACTTGAGGCTGAAGGAATAGAAGTAAGAATAAAAGGGAGGAGGAAAGCATGGATAAAGATGTTCACTCCAAAAGATAGTGATTAAATTGCAAATATTAAGGAGCAAAAGGAAACATTTAACAGATTGGGAATCATATCCTTATGTCCTATTATAACTGATAACTTATGATCAAGGTCAAGTTCTTTACAGGCTATATCATTAGCTTCTCTTGCTTAATCACTTTAAACAAGAGGGTTGTGGGCTACATCACTTAAATTTCTCCTACCCTGACTCCACATCTTCTCAGTATTTCTCCTGCATACTTACAGTGGGATAGGGTCTGTGCTATACTGAGGAGAAAGTTTCCTGCCTGTCAAAAAGGGGTGAAGCAGCCACATCAGTATATTGTATGCATTATAGATAGCCCCCCCAAAAAAATCCTATGTGCAACAAATTCAACTGGGGCAGAGCTTGGAATATTTATTAAATTATTAGGGAGACTAGTGGTTCCTAATCAATTCAATCCAAGCTCTGTAGTCAAAGATCCTTCAGCTGTAGGAAAAATGGCTTTTAGGGACATTGAGGCAGTATCAGAAACAACATGAGGTGATAAAATTCCATAATTGGTCAACTCTAGAAGCAGGAAAAGGGAAATGTGCATCAGTTACAAAAGTTTAGTCATCAAACTTTCCACATGTCATCAAGCATGAGTGGTTAGTCAGTGTTTAATCAATAGGTTTTTGAGACTTTAAAACAATTATGAACATCAGGCTTTTAAAAGAGGGATATTAGGGTGAAGCCAAGATGGTGGGGAAAACACACGCATTTCTCTGAGCTCTCCTTTACCCTCAGACTAATTTTATGAAACAGCTGAGGAATTGGTGCTTGACTATTAAAACCCACAAATATTGGGAGTATAATACATTACCAACAGAAGATAATATCGAAATTCACCAGAAAACATCTGTTTTTGCTCACACGCACAGGGAAGGAATGGGGCTATACCAGGTGCGGCCTCAGGGAGACAGTGACAGCATGGGGAACAGCTTATGCTGAGCAGACCAGAGGGAAGTGAGGGGTGGTCTTCACTGGTTGAAAATTTGCAGGGAAAACTCTACCACAGTGTGAGCTACTCAGCTCTAAACCCTACCATTTGGAGAGGGGTGCACTCCAAATGATGCAGGTTGTGGACCCTTTATGTACCTAGTCCTTTCAGATGGATTTATTCCTTTCTGATTCCCAACCCCTCCTAGCTGATGCATTACCAATTCAAGAAGCTAGGACCTTTGATTCACCTGGTCAAAAGCATTCCTTTGAATTCCAATAGGAGATTTGGGCTGTCCCAGCCCCCATTCTAATGATCTGCTTTGGTTTCTCAACCCCCACCAAGCAAATTCTAGCCCTTGCTGAAACCCAGGGAGGAGCCAACTTGAGACTCTACCCACAGGCCCTTTTAGCTAAATCTCTCATTATAAAAGATTGGAGCCCTCTCTTTGCAGAGGGTTGAAACATGCCAGCACCATGCCTGGCACCAAGGACTCTCTGCCCCCTGGAATCCTGTTTCCAGTGCCCTCTTATCTCTACCTTCACCTATTTCCTTAACTAGACTTTAACCTTACTTCCAAACCCCATAATAAACTTCTTTTATCAATCTAGGTATTCGGGTCTGTAAATTCCTTTACAGGAGACTCTTGCACCACTACTAGATCGCATTTAACTCTGTATCCTTGCGCCGAATGCAAAGGGGTTGCAGGGGAGCTCCGTTTGACTCCCTGTACCCTGAACCTGCCACTAGACCTCAATTAAACCCTAATTTCATTTAGGTACCCCAAATTTAGACCTCATCATCTTATTTGTCTTCCTTTCATTAGCCCCTCCCTCTACTCCACCCACAAAAGGTGTAACTTCAGTGGTTTGATAGTGCTTTTCACTTCTTATGTCTCTGAATTGTCACCTTTGTTCTTTTAAAGAGTAATGTGTTTCTATTCACTAAAGGCAGAGTCAACAAAAAGCCTATCTTACAGGGAGTTTCACCCCTAGTCATCATGAAAATACTACAGAACAAGTCTTTGTTTTTTGTATTAGATCAATTTGTCCCCAGGGAGCAGACCAGGAAAACTGATACACTCAGTGATGAAAATGAGCTCTCTCCTCCAAGGAACCCAGGTGAAGTGGTACTGCTTTTTACTATTTTCAATGCTAATTTTTTCTTCCTCTTAACCCACACTTCAGAGCCAGCATATTCTGAAAGAATATTTTTGATTCCTTTTAAGTCTCTGATTAAGCCAAACTTCCAAATTTATTGAGTCGTTTAAGAATAATTTATCTCATTTTAAAGGCTGACAACAATCCCATTTCTTATCTAATATGACAATAAGGCAAGGACAATCCCAACTCTTCATCTCTGTACCCTGAAGTTCTCTCCACCACTACTCATACCCATCAGCCCAAATCACACCTTCAACACAGAATTTCTTTTCTAATTCTCATTTTTGTCCCCTGTCCAATTTATTATTCTTTTTATTGGACTGAGATGGCATTCCTTAAAGTTCATAGAAAAATTTAGATATTTTTCCAAAGAAACTTACCTTTGATTCTGTTCTCCTCTTAATATTACTCTCAGGATTACTCTTTCCCTGGAGCTCTGGCAGAAAAAGTCTTAAAAGAGTTGATTCTGGTACTGAGTTGTTGGGGTCATTTTATATGTCTTCCTTTGGTTAACCCCTCCCTTTATTCCACCCACAAAAGGTGTAACTTCCATGGTTTGATGATGCTTTTCACTTCTTATGTCTCTGAATTGTCACCTTTGTTCTTTTAAAGGGCAATGAGTTTCCTTTCACTATCTTGTTCACACCTAGACCCTTCAGAATATAATAATCTTGTCCTTCAATTCCAAGTAAAAATTACTATTCACTCCTTCCTTCTCAGCTATTCTTCTCAAGAGAGTTGATAGTGTCTCTTTCCCTTATATTCAGCCTGCAAAGTTTTGAACATATTGCTATTGGAATCTTTTGGATTTTCCTTTACTCTGCCCAGAAAAAGTGATAACTCCTATGTTCTCATAGAGCTTCTAGTTTCTGCCTTTTTACTGAATTCTCAGATTTATTTTTTTCATAGAATAATGGGCTATTATTCACAGTGGTGTTTACACCTAGTAGCATGAGGCCAGAGTTGTCTTGCTTCTAAATTCATCAGGCTTGTGGCTACTAGGTGCAAAGTATTCATACTTCATTGTACACATTGTTGACAATATTAAAGTTGTTTTAAAATATTTCCTTTGAATTATATGAGCAAAATTGCAAAAAACTTTCCACACAAATAATGTCAGGTTTAATAATTGGAAAAATATTAAGTGCTCTTGGATAGGCCGAGCGAATATAATAAAGATGACAATACTCCCTAAACTAATCTATTTATTTAGTGCTATACCAATCAGACTTCCAGGAAAATATTTTAATGATCTAGAAAAAATAACAACAAAATTCATATGGAATAATGGTCGAGAATCTCAAGGGAATTAATGAAAAAAAAAAAATCAAATGAAGGTGGCCTAGCTGTACCTGATCTAAAACTATATTATAAAGCAGCAGTCACCAAAACCATTTGGTATTGGCTAAGAAATAGATTAGTTGGTCAGTGGAATAGGTTAGGTTCACAAGACGGAATAGGTTAGGTTCACAAGACAGAATAGTCAACTATAGCAATCTAGTGTTTGACAAACCCAAAGATCCTAACTTTTGGGATAAGAATTCATTATTTGATAAAAACTGCTGGGATAACTGGAAATTAGTATGGCAGAAATTAGGCATGGACCCACATTTAATACCATATACCAAGATAAGATCAAAATGGGTCCATGATTTAGGCATAAAGAACGACATTATAAATAAATTAGAGGAACATAGGATAGTTTATCTCTCAGACTTGTGGAGGAGAAAGAAATTCGTGACCAAAGATGAACTAGAAACCATTATTGAACACAAAATAGAAAATTTTGATTATATCAAATTAAAAAGCCTTTGTACAAATAAAACTAATGCAAACAAGATTAGAAGGGAAGCAACAAACTGGGAAAACATCTTCCCAGTTACAGGTTCTGATAAAGGCCTCAGTTCCAAAATATATAGAGAATTAACTCTAATTTATAAGAAATCAATCCATTCTCCAATTGACAAATGGTCAAAGGATATGAACAGACAATTTTCAGATGATGAAATTGAAACTATTACCACTCATATGAAAGAGTGTTCCAAATCACTACTGATCAGATAAATGCAAATTAAGACAACTCTGAGATACCATTACACACCTGTCAGATTGGCTAAGATGACAGGAAAAAATAATGATGAATGTTGGAGGGGATGCGGGAAAACTGGGACACTGATGCATTGTTGGTGGAGTTGTGAACGAATCCAACCATTCTGGAGAGCAATCGGAATTATGCCCCAAAAGTTATCAAACTGTGCATACCCTTTGATCCAGCAGTGTTACTTCTGGGCTTATATCCCAAAGAGATACTAAAGAAGAGAAAGGGACCCGTATGTGCCAAAATGTTTGTGGCAGCTCTGTTTGTAGTGGCTAGAAACTGAAATTGAATGGATGCCCATCAATTGGAGAATGGCTGGGTAAATTGTTGTATATGAATGTTATGGAATATTATTGTTCTGTAAGAAATGACCAGCAGGATGAATGCAGAGAGGCTTGGAGAGACCTTGGAGCAGAACCAGGAGATCATTATATACTTCAACAACAATACTATATGAGGATGTATTCTGATGGAAGTGGATTTCATTGACAAAGAGAAGATCTAACTCAGTTTCAATTGATCAATGATGGACCGAAGCAACTACACCCAAAGAAAGAACACTGGGAAATGAATGCAAATTGTTTACATTTTTGTTTTTCTTCCCAGGTTATTTTTACCTTCTGAATCCAATTCTCCCTGTGCAATAAGAGAACTGTTCAGTTCTGCATACATATATTGTATCTAGGATAAACTGAAACATATTTAACATATATAGGACTCTTGCCATCTAGGGGAGGAGATGGAGGGAGAGAGGGGTAAAATCGGAACAAAAGTGAGTGCAAGGGATAATGTTGTAAAAAAATTACCCTGGCATGGGTTCTGTCAATAAAAAGTTATTATTAAAAATCAATTAATTAATTAATTAAAATAAAATAAAATATTTCCTTTGATGGGATGGATCTCTGGAAGGAAGGAAAAGTAAGTCTTCACAAGAACAGGAGCATAAAAAGAAAAGACTGAAATAAAATTTATTTTGAGAAATGTGTTGCTTCAGATTTCTACTTCTTCCTCTGAACTTTCCTGTTCCTTGCTCCCAAATGTCGGATTTAAGTTAATCTATTTATTTAAAAGGAGTTTTGTATAGTTGTCTCATCTTCCCTGATTTAGTGGAAATTCCTTCTGGCCAGTGAGATCCTCTCAATCATAACCTAACAATTTTTTGATCAAGAGATGGAACTTAAAAATCATTTTGAATGGAACCCATTTCATTATTTATTGAATTGTATTAATCAGGTAACTGGTGATTTCAGATCAGCTTTTCTGAGGTTGTTGTGATATAATTTGAAGGAACTAGTAGAGTTACAGAAAGTTGCTGGCTCTTAGTCGTGGATTCAATCAACTCTGAAAAGTAAAAAGGAAAAGGGTTAGAAAGCATGAATTAGCATCCTTTTCCTGGCCTTTCACTTAATCCAGATAATCTAGAACTGAGATTAAGGACAGTGTAAAGGGCTGAAACTCTGAGGTTGGACAACCAAGCACTTAAGGCCAATTACCGACTGGACAATATTCTATAAGCATATGCTTGGAAAACAATCCTTCTCACTATTCTGAGCTGGCTTGATAATTGTTATATACAGAGAATTGTAGGAGGGATAAGGGGGTGGAGTAAGACTAGCTAGAGTCACTTTTAGGAGGGAGATGAAGAGGAGAGGTCGTGGAGATCCTGTGTTCATTCAATTCACTTCTACCTGTAAAGATCAAGAATAAAGACCAAGGACTTTAGCTTATCCTGACTCCGGCTGATTCTTAGTTATCCAGAGTGCTAACTTGGTCTTCATAGGACAGCAACTGGTACTTTTTCTGTTCATTATTATTTCGTTTTCTGTTTTATCTTCCGACATTCCTTTATTTGTTTATCTGTTGATCTATATACCTAGCTAGCTATCAAGTAATTATATTGGATTGTTGGGGAGGAAGAGAAAGAATTATATCTTCATCAGGTCCCTTCATTCTGGACATGTTGTAAGAAAGCATAATCATCTCCTTTGATTCTGACTAATAAGTGCTTCAAAAAAGAAGAAAGAAGTCCTGATGTGGGTATTAGGCCATGGAATGTCATAATTTTGGAATCAGTTTCAATCCTTTATGTTTTTAGTGAGTGGCAATTATAATCAAGGGAAGCATAATTTTGACTCTAACTCTTGTTAGAAATATTAAGGCTGCTAAAAACAGGGTCTATGAAAAACAGTTAAAACAGCAATTTAGTTGTCTGGGTTCAAGGAACAGCTTACTGGGCAAGTAACATATTTTTGTTAGTGATTTTAGAAAATGTTTATATTTAGGTTCAAGGCTTTAAAAGCTCAAGGTCAGCATGTCCCTTAGTAAAGCTGACCTACAAATTGGAATTGGTCATTTAGAAGTATTGCTTCCTTGTTTGTTTACTTCCTTCCTCCCTCCTTTCCTCCTTACCTTTTATCCTCTCTCTGTCCACATAGGGTGTCATAACCTTATCTACAGATGTTCTTAAAAATATGTTTTCTCTTTTGTGTCCTAAATCCTCTCAAGATATCTTGGGATTCATTGGCTATATTCTTTTAAGACCAAGCCTTAAACAAAAAACAATCTGATTTTCATGGGCTACCAATAGTTACTAGGTGAAGCCTTATTTGGTTATTGATGGAGTCCTGATTGATTCAGGTTGAATATAAATACTATTCATTTCTGCTTTCTCCAAAAACCCTGAGGATATTCCCCTCCCAAATTCATTAATTAATTTATTTATTTAGATTTTTTTTTGATTAGTTGAAAGAGATGTTTTTGTCTCAATTGCTACCTAGCCTTAATCACTAAATGGGTGTACCCTCAGTCAAACTGAGACCTTTTGAAGACCTTAGCTTAAAAAGACTAAAGTCTCCCACTATATCCACACCCATCTCCAGTCATCCTGATCTATATCTGGCCACTGGATCCAGATGTCTCTGGTGGGGAAAGTGAGACAGGTGACATTGCACAGTCCTCCCTCACTTAAATCCAATTCACTTGCATCTCATGGCATCATCTTCCTGATGTCATAGTCTGTTGTGTCCTGCTTTCTAGAGCCCTCAAGTTGGGGTGACAAAATGTACCATGCTTCCTAGAGCCTCCATGCTGGTTGTTATATGCTTTCTAGAACCCCCAAGTCGGGATGGTTAAAATATACTGTCTTAGTGAAGTGATGAGGCAAGACTTCCAAGAATGATAGAAATATGGAGTGTATTTATTCCAAGTTCTTTCATCCTTATATACACTAATGCCCTTATGTAACCAAAACAACACTGGGCATGTACTAAGTACACACTGTGCACATGTGGGATCACATGAACAACTTGCTATTGTATATAGATTGCCACCTGGTGTCATTCTTTGCCACCCGGTATCACTCTGCTTCAATCACAACACAGGTTGTCTCAGCCCCTGACTTCTCAGGAAGGCTGAGAGCCCTTAGGGAAGATGGGGAGCCAAACCAGACATTGTTAGTAGGTATAAGTTCATAATAGTGATCTTATACCTTACCCAGAATTCCCCCACTATCTGTGGCCCTCTATATTTCTCCCTTTCTTTTGTTTTAATTGAAGAAGGTATATATCAGTGGTTAAATCCATCACCATGGGAGGAATCACATAGGCAAGTTGTAATATCATAAAAGCAAGTAGTAAAAAACAATATGAATAAACAAAATGGTACAAAGATTTCCACAAGTCCCAGAAGGAAGGTGTAAAAAATAACTATCAATTCACAACCACATATATACCTCCTTCAATAACCAAGGGATAGTCCAAAAGCAATTTATTTTCCATTACTTCATCTGTCAGGGAATCCAATGATTCCTGCAGGTTTTGAAGTCCTGCATTAGTCTCATTAATAATTATTTTTGAAGTTCATGAATTAGTTGTCATAGCCATAGGGTTAACTGCCAGGCTCTTTCAGTGGTGGATGTAGTCAGAGATAAAACCAACCGATGTTTCTTGGATCTTCTCCTTCATTTTAAGGGTCTTTTCTTTTTCTGTCTCTCTCCAATGAACAAGGAGTATACAACTTGTTGGCACCTATCGGGTTCCTTCTCCATCTGTTGAGATACAAGCAAACCCTCGGCCCCAAATGGCTAGTCTATCTGGTCCCTTCCATTCACCATTCTCTGGATCTCTCCACACTACCTGGAGATTATCTAAATATATTGGAGTTACTCACACTGGACACCGTCTTCCAACAAGTTATGAAACCTGTCTGCTGGAGTCTGTGCATCTCCATCAAAAATCAAAACATTAATTGTATAAAAGGCTAAGTTTAATAGTTCCCTAGGGTTACCTGTGACTCCCCCTCTCTTTTGTTTTTGGAGGAGAGTCTTGATGCTTCTTTACTATTTCTCCTCTCTACTATTGCCTGTCCTTGAAGATTAAAAGATATATTAGTGGTATGTAAAATCTGATACTGTGCACAAAAGTGTGCAAAATGTTTAGAAGTATCTATTTTTATTGCTTATGGCACACCCATAACTTCAAAGGACTGTGTAAGGAATTCAGTGACCATTTAGACTATCTTTTGCTGCTGGTATTGCAAAAGTAAATGCTGAAAAGGTATCCACTACAACATGTATTTTCCAGATTTCTTTTTTTACAGCAAATACAGGGGAATTATAAGGACTTAAGAGGACGTAGATGTCCTTGATCAAGTTGCTTCTAAACTATATCTAATAAGACCTGAATTTTTTCACCAGTTAAGGGCCACTCTTCTGCCCACACCCATGTATCAGTTTTCCAATGAAAGAGAACAGGTGAGAGTGCTGGCAGGCCTTTGACAGCAGCCCTGCCTAAAAAGTGGAAGTACTTAATTGTAATCCTAACTTTTCTAAGATATCTTCCCCTTCAATTGATGGGGATTTTTTTTTAACTACAAAACGGGTAAAAACTCCTGTTTTATCTTCAAATTTCCATCTCAAAGGAGTAGCACTAAGTTCAGCTGCTATTGATCCTCCTATGCCAGACATATGGATGTGTGCCATAATCTTTGGCCAGTGACAGGGATATTAGCTACACATTCACTAGTCTCCCAAATCTAAGGATAGATATTGTTTTGTAAGCACTGTTAGGAGGCAAAATAGTCAAGCCCACTGTGTGGAGGCAAGGGAGATATATATAGGCCAGACAGGGACAGGTTTCAGCTCTCTAGGAGACATCTCAGTAGTCCTATCAGGATACAGCTCTATTCTTCCTAATTGCAATCCCCTTTCCCTACTAGCTTGCTTAAAGACTTTCTAGGTGTAATAGCAGTTGCCATTATGCCTCAAGTATTTTTCCCTCTGGGGCCCTGGAGCCTAGCTCTGCCTCCTGTAATGAGGACATAGGGAGTGGACAAAACTGCTTCATGGGCAGTGCTGATGATGTCATTGCCCTTCTCACTCCTCCCCCCTCCCCCCCAATAAAGGTGAGGTTGAGGAAAGAGGGTAAGGAGATGGACAATACCCTAAAAATGCATGCTCAGTATAGGCAGAATTGAAAGTGAAAATGAAGCTCATATACAAGGTACTTAAGGTACTTAACTCTCTTCTCCCCCAATTGGCCATGCCCTATAAATCTCCTTCAAAAGCAGAAACAAGCTATATACATCAGTAAAATGTTAAAAAGAAAAATGACTTGCTTAGCTCTGCCCCAAGTGATATATCCTTCACAGCTATGGACAGAAACTCTCTGCTTGCTTTTCTCCTCATACTTCTTTGCTGATTGCCCAAGTCAAAATCTTTCCTCTTTTAAAATTTGTGAGATTCCTTAAAAACAATTTTACTCCACTGTATTCAAATAGTTCTTCCCCACTAACTTCTACATCTCTGGCTCCAAACTCTCCTTCTTACAAAACCACAGAGACATGCACTCCAGAACATCTGAGAACTCATTGATCTGCTTCTGAGTTATCAACAAACCTTGCTTATCTACTAACCTAAGTAAGCATGCTTCATACTTCCCTGGGAGAGAAGGGGCTCATTTCTTAGCATTTGCCCCATTTTGCTGAAAAATGAAAGAGACAAGATTAGCCCTTACAGATTCTTTCCATCTCCCTATTTTTATATTTACCCTATTGTGTGTCACAGAGACTTCTCCACTGAACTCAGCTGATCTCATCAATTGAGCTGCTTTGTGCCCTGCTTTGCAAGGCCCGGCATATCAAGGGCCCCATGTGTAGGCACCAAATGTTGTATCCTGCTTTCTAGAGCCCCCAAGTTGGGGTAACAAAACATATTATGCTTTCTAGAGCCCCCGTGCTAAGGTGGTTAAAATATACTGTCTTAATGGCGATGTGAAGAGGTGAGACTCCTAAAGATGGTGGAAATATGGAATCTATTTATTCCAAGGTTTTCCCTCTTTATATATTCTAATACCTTTATATAACCAAAATAACACTGCACATGCAATAAGTATACACTGTGGATATGTGGGACCCATAAACAAATTGCTATTGTATATAGATTGCCACCTGGTATCACTCTGCCACCTGATATCATTCTGCTTTAATTACAACACAGGTTGTCACCACCCCCAGACTTCCCAGGAAGGCTGAAAGCCCTTAGGGAATATCAGGAGCCGAACCAGATATTGTCAGCAGATTCCCTCTGGGATGAAGTTATCTTATACCTCACCCAGAGTTCCCCCACTGTCTGTGGCTCTCTACAATGGTCCTCTTCAAGAACAAAGGACAAACAACACAACATTCATTGATTAATCTTACTCTTCCAAAACTGACTTTTCAAATGGCTTCTTATATAACTTTTAAGGCTTCAAATCAGTGTCTCTTCATGTGTAGTGGCCTATCTCTAACAAACTGAGGACTCATTTTTGAATGCACATTTTTGAAAGATACATAGAATTATAATAAAATAATTCTATAATCCAAAAGCAATTAATTTATTGAGAATTTCCAGAAATAAATGTCCCACTCCTAAAAATAGTTGTATATAGTTGTTTTAGCCTTCATTTTTGAAGAGGGCCAATGACAAGTCATCATGTCTTGACTTGTACATGAATTAGATATAAATTAGCAGTTGGAAAGCAATATATGGCAGCATTATTTATCATTTCACCAGTACCTTTACCTCTAAAGGACATTCTTTTAACTCTGGTCCTGTTCACAACTTTATGTATTCTTTTGTAAGTCTTTTTGTATGTATATGTCATAGTTTGGGGGTCAATCTCAATTCTTCATCTAGTTAGTGTTTGGCAATTTCCTTTCAGGTTCTTTCAAAAATATTTATGTGTTTTCCCCTAGCTCTTCTTGTCCACTAGAATACTGGACTCTGACTCTGGATTCTCTCTCTCTGATAGGTAATCTTTTGCCCTATTAAAATGGGTCTCACTTCTCTGGCATTAATTTTAGACATTTAGAATGAAAAGCTAGCTACAATTTCTTCTCATAAATCAAAAGATATTTTAATTCAACTTCTAAAAGATATTAAATTGATTTTCATTCTGCCAAACTCATTTCTTTTCTCTAAAATTTGAATGATGGTTAAACTAATATCAGATATTTTCCAAATCATTTTAACAGTGGGGAAATTTCCTTCTCAGATCATGAGAAGCCAAACTGTCTTATACTTTCTTAAGAAAATACTTGAAATTTTAAGTTAATGTTTTCTTATTATTCTGCCAAGATCATTGTGTAAATATATCCCTAAAAGCACACAGCAGATGCTGCTTAAACAAAATCATTTTGCATAAAGGACCCAACAGTTAATAAATGCACTTCCTTGAAGCAACATCCCACATAAAAAATGATAGAACTCTTCAAGTTTCTGCCAAGATGAGTTTTCATATAATAAATATCTGAATAAAAACTGTCATGTATTAGATTTAAGTCTTATGAGACTGTTACAACATTTTTAAAGACTTGGCATATAAAGAAAAATTAAATGTTATTTCAACATTCTGAGCAAGTAGTTTCAGCAAGGATTGGAGTGAATGTGATCACCCAACTTTTTAAAAAAAATTAGAGACATACTAAGTTTCTAACATAAAAATCTAAATTTTTGGAGTTTTTTATCTCAATTTATACATTTACTGGTTAGTATGTAGTATGTATGTTAAAAAAAAGAATAATACCTAGAAATAGGAACATATGCATTAGTCCCAGTTAAATAAAAACAAAAACAAAAACAAAAACAAATATCATCATTATTGTGAAAAATAGAAGAGAGAGACAGTCTGGTGCAGTGGTGAGAAAAGTGATCTTGTCACTTGTCAAGAAGACTTGAATAGAACTCCTCCTGATCTTGAAGTCAAGAGGAGTTCTATTCAAATTTTAGTCCTTATGCATATTACATATAAACCCCTGAGCAAATCATTTAGTTTCTCAAGTTTGAAGGCAATTGTTCAATACCTAAACTGCACAGCAAGTGTTGACCTGCATTGACAGAAGTTTCTTCCCCAAGAGTTCCCACATAGGATTGAAATCTCATGCCCAATATCTATCTCTAAAATAGAAAAAAAAAAGTCCTTAAGAATATATGTTCTTTTAAGTATGCATGGCAGTGAAAGATGGCCAACCCAGACTGCTCATTTTCCTACCTAATCTGTTGCCCATTATCATTTTATAAATACAATGGTAGCAACAGTCAGGATTACCCAGGATCTGGCAGCTTCTACAATAAAAGATTGGAGGTCCTGAAATACTATATTCTAGAAGGCAAAGGATCTGGGATTACAAACAAGAATGAACTATTCAGCAATATTCAGTATCACTTTTCTGGGAGGAGATGGAGCTTCAATGAAGTAAGAGACTTTCACATTTCTATTAAAAAAAAATACTAAAGAGAAAATTTAACCTACAAATATAGTATATATATATATGTATATATTCCCCCCTGTTTACTTTATATTGGTTATCTTGAATACTATATTATATATATAATATATATATATATTATAAACATTTATCTTGAATACTATATTATATATATAATATATATATATATTATAAACATATATTATAATATATATATATTATAATATATATTTATATATAAGGTAAACAGGGGAATATATATATATATTATATATATATATAATATATATATATATATATATACTATATTTGTAGATTAAATTTTCTCTTTAGTATTTTTTATATTATATATATTAGATTTTATATATATATATATATATAGTTTAAACTGTCTAGATCTCCAGATGGGAAAACAATATCTATAACTCTTGAGCACTGTATGTGACACTGGAGCAGACAGAGGGAGGCATTACATGGACTGAGGGTATGGTTGTGAATGGAATCTGATATGATGTCATCAAAGAAAAAGACATTAAGGGATAGAAAATGTGTGTACTGGAAAAAGAGGTAAGGAAAGATATAATAGAACAATTAATTAACAACAAGAAGCTCAAAAGACCTACTACAATCAAGGGAGAAAAAAGGGAGTGGGATGAGCATTATCTAAAACTTGATCTTGTCAGTTTTGACTCTAAGAGGGAATGACAATTATTCAGTTGAGTATAGAAATATATTTAATCTATAAAGAAGTAGGAGGAGAAAGAGGAAAAGAAAAGGGAGGGACAAGATAGAAGGGAGGGCAGAAACATTAGGATAAAAAGGTATGAGGAAGGGGCAAGGGTTGATAAAAATAATGTAGTAGGTAGAGGGGATAAAAAATACTATTACTAAGAAAAGGGGGGAAATGTGATAGAAAATAAGGTAATAAATGGGTTGGGTAAAAAAAAAATCTCTAGTAAGACAAGGGGGAGTAAGAGAAGGTTTAAAAAAACTACACACACAACTATAGAAAGGGTAGAGAGAACAAAAGTACATACAGGAATGAAAATAGGATGGAGGGAAATACAGAGCTAGTAATCATAACTGTGAATGTGAATGGGATGAATTCTCATAAAATGGGAGAAAATAGCAGAGTGAGTTAAAAAACAGAATTCTACAATATGTTGTTTACAAGAAACATTTGACCCAGGAAAGACATACAGAAGAAAGGTAAAAGGCTGGAACAGACTTTATTATTCTTCAGGTGAAGAAAAAAAAAAGCTGGACTAGAAATTCTGATCTCAGATAAAGCAAAACTAAAAATAGGATCTTAATAAAAGGGATAAGAAAGGAAAGTACATCTTGATAAAGGGTAATGTAAATAAGGAAGTAATAATGATACTAATGTGTATGCACCAAATGGTAGAGCAGGCAAATTCTTGTAGAAGCTTTTAATTCAGTTACAGGAAGAAAAACAGCAAAACTATTCTAGTGGGGGATTTCAACCTTCCCCTTTCGGAATCAGACAAATCTAACCACAAAATAAACAAGAAACTAGGGAGGTTAATAGGAGCCTAGAAAACCTAAATATGATAGATCTCTGGAAAAATATTGGATAGTGACAGAAAGGAATACACATTTTTCTTGTTAGTACATAGCATCTGCACAAAAAAATGACCATATATTAAAGCTGAAAAATCTCACAATCAAATGCTTCTTTTGCAGACTACAATGTGGTAAAAATTAAATTCAATGAAGGGCCATGGAAAGACAGACTAAAAATCACTTGGAAATTACATAATCTAATTCTAAAAAATAAGTGAGTCAAACAACAAATCACAGAAACACTCCCTAATTTCATCTAGGAGTATGACAATAATGAGACAACATGCCAAAACCTATAGATGCAGCCAAAGCAGTTCTTAGGGGAAATTTTATATCTCTAAACAGTTACATAAATACAAAAGAGAAAGAGGAGATCAATGAATTAGGCATGTTACTAAAAAAAAAAAAAAAAAAGAAAAAAAAAGAAAATTCCTATTTAAATATCAAAGTAGAAATTTTGAAATACAAAGGAGAAATTAATAAAATAGAAACTAAGAAAACAAACTTATATGTGGAATACGGGCTAGTTCCTTGGAGGACCTTGATGCCAGAGAATCTCCACCTTTCTCCTCTTCTTCCTGTCACCAAGTTACTCTAGCCTCTCTTACCCCACCCTCTAATCCTTGCCTACTATTATCTTAACACCAACACTCAGCCAACATCAACTGTGAGAAGAAGCATTTATCCAAACTTATGCTAATAGTCATTGTCTCATATGGAATAGGTAATTAACTTTAAGTGCTCAGTTGTCTGATTCAAGTACAACTATTCAGAGTTTCAGCCCTCTACACTTATATACAAAACTAAGTTGATTTTATGAAAAAAATAACAAAATAAACCTTAGGTTAATTTGATCAGAAAAAGGAAAGAAAAAACCAAATCACCAGCATCAGAAATGAAAGGGGTGAACTTACCACCAGTGAAAAAGAAAGTAAAGCAATAACTAGCAGCTTTTTTGCACAACTCCATGTCAGTAAGTCTGAAAATCTACCAAAATGGATGAATATTTACAAAAATATAAATTTCCCAGGTTAACAGAAGTGAAAATAAAATTCACAAATAGTCCCATTTGGGAAAAAGAAATTGAACAAGTCATTAATGTATTCCCTAAGAAAAAATCTCTAGGGCCAGATGGCCAAGTGAATTCTACCAAACATTTAAAGAACAATTAATTCCATTTTAAATTAATTCCTATTTGAAAAAAATAGGTAAAGAAGGAATCTTGCCAAATTCATTCTATGACATAAAAATGGTACGGATACCTAAACCAGAAAGGGCCAAAAAAGAGAAAGAAAATTACAGACCAATCTCCCTAATGAATATTGATCCAAAATTTTTAAATAAAATATTAGCAAAGAAATTACAGCAACTTATCAGCAGGATAATATACTATAGTCAAGTCAGATTTATATCAGGAATGCAGGACTGGTTCAATATCAAGAAAACTATTAACATAATCGATCATATCAAAAACAAAACCAAGAGAAATCATGTGATAATCTCAATAGATGCACCTATTCCTATTAACAACACTATAAAGCATAAGGATAAAGGAAGATTTCCTTAAAATAATTAGTAGTATCTACCTAAAATCTATAGCAAGCATTAATTGTAATGGGGAGATACTAGACACATTCCCAATAAAATCAGAGGTGAAACAAGGATGCCCTTTATCATGATTATTATTCAAGATTGTAAAAGAAATGTTGGCTTGAGTATTAAGAAAAGACAAAGAAATTAAAGTTATTAGAATAGGCAATGAAGAAATAGAACTATCTGTTCTATTTGCAGATCTATATCTGTTTGCAGATATGATATACTTAGAGAATCCTAGAAAACCAACCAAAATCCTACTTGAAACAATTCACAGCTTTAGCAAAGTAGAAAGATATAAAATAAACCCAAATAAGTCATCAGCATTTTTATATATTACTGACAAAGTCCATCAGCATAAGATAAAAAGAGAAAGAAAATTAAAATTACTGTGAAGAAAATAACATAGTTGGAGGGTCTTCCTGCCAAGGCAAACCCAAAAACTATATGAACACAATTAAAAAACACTTCTCACACAACTAAAATCAGATCTAAACAAGTGGAAAAAACAATGATGAATGTTGGAGGGGATGCGGGAAAACGGGGACATTGATGCATTGTTGGTGGTGTTGTGAACGAATAACAGCCATTTGGAGAGCGATCTGGAATTATGCCCAAAAAGTTATCAACTGTGCATACCTTTGATCCAACAGTGTTTCTATTGGGCTTATACCCCAAAGAGATACTAAAAAAGGGAAGGGGACCTGTATGTGCCAAAATGTTTGTAGCAGCCCTGTTTGTAGTGGCTAGAAACTGGAAAATGAATGGATGCCCATCAATTGGAGAATGGCTGGGTAAATTGTGGTATATGAATGTTATGGAATATTATTGCTCTGTAAGGATGACCAGCAGGATGAATACAGAGAGGCTTGGAAGAGACCTACATGGACTGATGCTAAGTGAGATGAGCAGAACCAGGAGATCATTATACACTTCGACAACGATATTGTATGAGGATGTATTCTGATGGAAGTGGATTTCTCGGACAAAGAGACTTAACTGAGTTTCATTGGAGAAATGATGGACAGAACAGCTACACCAAAAGAAGGAATACTGGGAAATGAATGTGAACTATTTGCATTTTTGATTTTCTTCCCGAGTTATTTTTACCTTTGAATCCAATTCTCCTGTGCAACAAGAGAACTTTTGGTTCTGCAAATATGTATTGTATCTAGGATATACTGCAACATGTTTAGCATATATAGGACTGCTTGCCATCCTGGGGGGGGGGAGGAGGAAGGGAGGGGGAGAAAAAACGAAACATAAGTGATTGCAAGGGATAATGTCGTGTAGAAATTATCTGGCATGGATTCTGTCAATGCGAAGTTATTATTAAATAAAATAAAATTTATTATAAAAAAAAAAAAAAAAAAAAAAAAAAAAGAAAATGAATTCTGCTATACAAAAGTAAATCAAGCTCAGACTAATATTATCTAAGCATTCTGATTAAGGCTTTACTATAGGGAAAGTTTCTGGGGAAAACATGTGTAAATTCAATATATAATAATCATGCATAATACTGATAATCATGTGTATTTTATAAATAAGAAACTATCGTGTATATTTTGAAAAGAGACCATATAGTCCCATCCATTCATTTTACAGATGATGAAACCATTTTTCAGAGACATCAAATCTGGGATCTTAACTCCGATCTCTGAAACACCAAATCTAGTTTTCTTTCTTTTACCCTTGAGCCCCTCTAAAAAGGTGAATTATTTATTTTAAAAAGTTATTCAAATCATCTACTGTTTTCCTTCGTGTTGACCAGCATACAATATGGATGATAAATGCTTGGTCATACAAATACTTGAAAAACACATCTAACCCAAAATCTTCTATTTGGAAGATGGCGATATGAACTTTGGGGAATTCAGGAAGGTAATGGGGAGCTTGATACATAGTAGGAGTTTAATAATGCTTGTTTCCTTCCTTAATAAATGTTGGTAAATTGAAGGGATTTGAATTGGAAAAATGGCAGAGCTACAAAGGCCAAACTCAAACAGTTCCTGCCCTCAAGGCGGCAGTTTTCTGTAGATAAGACCATCCAACCCCAAAAGCCAGAACGGAAAGCCCAAGTCGAAGGATGAGAAGGTGCTGTCAGAGAGAAATCCAGACCTCCTCTTCCACACCCTAGGAGGCTTCCCAAGCCCAAGCTAACGACTTGTTCTGGAAGCCGGCTTGACTGGCTTGTCCGGTGCCTTCTTCAGCCAATTAAGGCTGCAGCCTGCTTGGGAGTTTGCTTGGTTTCATTTTATTGCCACGGCCTGTACATCAATTCACAAGAGGTATTGTTCCAGCTTTATCAATCAGGGCAAACATCTTTTGTGGCTAACCCAGGTTTGCCATTAACGATGGAATCAAATCAGATGGGGTTTTCCCATCTCCAATCATGCCGGCTCTAGAGCACCCATTTGCTTTTCTGGGACTCTTATGTTAGCCCTTCATCCGTTGGGTTGAGGTTCCCAGCTTCTGATGAAAGGTTAGATTTGCAGAAACAGAAGCTTTACATTTCAGCCATACAGATTGAATGAGCAAAAATCAGGCAGAAGAGAACTTCAAAAGGGGAATGTGGGGGGGGGGGCCTCTAGGACATGCCTGTGGGGACCAATTATTTTCTGGCTCAGCCTTCCCCTAGAGCAGAGAGGAAGCACCAGGATGCGAATCTTATCTAAGCCAGTCCCTATCATTCTGAATTGCCTCCCCGGTGTGGAATGGCTGCTCTGCCCCTCCAGAAAGATCCAAAAGACTTCAGGAGGGCCAGTTCCTAGCTTCCCAGGGACTTCTCTGGTTGCTAACCCAACCCCCCACTACCTCTTTCCTCCAGACTTTCAGACGGTCCCCAGTCTCTGGTTGCAAAGGTCCTGCTTACAGTTGTTTCACAATCTCAAAGAAGAACACATCTGCCTCTCTCCCTTATTCTCAAATGCAGATAGCCAGGCTTTACCCATCGGCTGTATTGACTAGCTGCAAATAGGGGAAAAAAATTTAATTTATCTAATAAGTTTGCCAATAAGTATTTCTTTAGGATTAACGAGCCAGCAAGTCTAATCACCAGATAGCACAGAAGAAACTGGGAAATATCAGTAATCATGTGGGAGCGAATGAATGACAGCTTGACACCTTTAGAAACAGAAAAAGGATTTTTATTTTAAACCAGTAACAATCTCAACAATATAACATCTTTAGCTTTAGAAACAGAAAAAGACTTTTTTTAAAAATCAGTAACAATTTCAATATAACATCTCAACTTCAGAAACAGAAAAAGAAAAAATTTTAAAACCAGTAACAATCTCAATAATATGACATTTCAATAATCTTGGCAACATAACATTGCAACAGTCTTAGCAACAGAACATTCCTCCCCCTCCCCACTCCCCATTATCGAAGGCCTTCAGGCAAAATTCAGTTATTCCCACAGTTACAGTTAGTAACAGGGTAGGCTCAGTTTGGGCAATGTATCTCAACAGTTGAAAATAGAGCAGGTCTTTCCAGACCGGCTAAGTCTTCTCTTATAGTAGGTGGCTCTGGCTCAGATGCCAACGTCTGGATGAAGTCGATCCAGCTCCGCACTGTTAAGTGGGTTCAGGAGTCTCGTGGACAGCACGATTACCTAAGAACAGGAGGGGGTGGGGAAACACCAGATATAATTAGGGAGGGAAAATCCGATCCTGCCTTAGCCATGGTGAAAGAAACAAAAGGGCATGGGGTATTACTTTTGAATGGACAGGGGGTGGGGGGTGGTTTTGGGGGCAGACAGACCCCATTTCCAAGTTTCAAGAATGGAACGCAATCCAATTTTAGATTTTCTGAGGTTCGTGGCTTGGGGTAGCATGATGGCTACCTTGTGCTCCAACTCAGAGTCTGTGCCCATCACTCCCCATCCCTCAGAACTCGGACACTTAAGTTTCTGTTCTCCACTACTGTAGATAGCAACTCTACTGCTGAGAATTTGGACACAAAGTGATTTTGCTTTCAGTTAGAATTGCTCCCTCCTAATACCACTCTCTGGCTTCAAAGATGAATAGCTGACTTCCGGCCAAGATGGCGGAGAGGAAATACACGTCTGTGTAACCTCCGTGTTTTTCTCTCACTATTCATTTCATTTCATGCCTCTGAATTAATGCTCGACTGGAAAAAAACCATACAATTACTTACCAAGAGAAACCATCCTTGAGACTCGTCAAGAAAGGTCTGTTTTTGCGCGAGGGCGGGGACGGTGACGGTATTTGGAAGCAGTCTGCGGGCAGCAGCTGCAACCAGAGCACAGAAAGCAGCTCAGAACCGGGTAGAGCGGAGAGGGGGTGGGGAGCGATCGCAGCCGTCTCTGCGGGGAGAGCTTTGCTACAGGAGCAAGTCAGCAGCCCAGCAGAGAAGCTAAAAACACCGGGGGTGAAGAATACAACCCCAAACAGCTGGAGTCTCTCGGGACCTGGCCACCCCTCCCCCACAGCATCTCAGCCCGCTCGGATCTCAGAGCGCTCGGATCTCAGCGCGCAGGCGCCATAGCACAGTAGGACCCGTGCCTCACGAATACCCTGCCCCTCCCCCAAAGAAAGCAGCCTCCAATCAAGGGGTTTTTTTCCTTCTGTTTCTTTGATAGTTTGTCTTTGATAAATAGACAGAATGAGCAAGAAACTGAAAAAGAATCTAACCCTGGACAGCTTTTATACAGATAAAGAGCAGACTCCAAATCCTGAGGAGACTAAAAATAAACAGTCCCCAGGTGAATCCCCAAAGGAGGAAATCGTATGTTCCTCAGCACAGATGAATCTCATGGAGGAAATTAAAAAGGCTCTCACAAGGGAGCTAGAAGAAAAATGGGAAAAGGAGAGGGAGGCTCTGCAAAAGGGGAAGGAGGCTTGGCAAAAGGAGAAGGAGGCTTTGCAAAAGGAGAGGGAGACTTGGCAAAAGGAGAGGGAGGCTTGGCAAAAGAGCCTGGAGAAGTCAGTTAAAGAGAGAGTGGATAAAGAAACCAAATCCTTGAAAAATAGGATTGGTGAACTGGAAAACAAAATTGGCGAAATGGAAAAAATTCCACAGAACAAAAGAACTCAATTGGACAATTAGAAAAAGATCTTTAAAAAGTGAGTGAAGAAAATACCTCACTGAAAATCAGGGTCGAACAATTGGAATTGAATGACTCGAGGAGACAAGAAGAATCAGTCAAGCAAATCCAAAAAAATCAAACAATGGAAAAGAATGTGAAATACCTTCTGGGGAAGACAACAGACTGGAAAACAGATCCAGGAGAGACAACCTGAGAATCATCAGACTTCCAGAAAAGTATGATAAAAAAAAAAGCCTGGACACTATTTTCCAGGAAATTATCAAAGAGAACTGCCCAGAAGTCATAGAAACAGAAGGTAAAATAGACATTGAAAGAATTCATCGATCCCCTACTGAAAGGGAAAAATCAAAACACCAAGGAATATAGTGGCCAAATGCCAGAACCCTCAGGCAAAGGAAAAAATACTGCAAGCTGCTAGAAAAACCCAATTCAAGTATCAAGGAGCCACAATAAGGATCACCCAGGATCTGGCAGCATCCACATCAAAGGATCGAAGGGCCTGGAATATGATATTCCGAAAGGCTAAGGAACTTGGTATGCAACCAAAAATAACTTACCCAGCGAGATTGAGCATCTTTTTCCAGGGAAGAAGATGGACATTCAACGAAATAAGCGAATTTCATCTATTTCTGATGAAAAAGCCAGAACTTAACAAAAAATTTGATCTACAAGCACAGAACTCAAGAGAAATCTAAAAAGGTAAAGATTAATCTTGGGAACTATATTTCGGCTATAAAGATGTATAAAGAATACATGTATACCTTGTTCTAGAAACTAGATGTGGAAAGGACATTGTACCAGAAATAAGGGAAAGTGGGGGTACTACATCTCATGAAGAGGCAAAGAAAACCTAGTATATCTGAGAGAAAGAATGGAGAGGGATGAATATTGTGAGTATTTTACTGCTTTCAGAATTGGCATTAAGAGAAGAATTTTAGACATATTCAATCTATGGTGAAACTTCTCCCACCTCATTGAAAAGTGAGAAGGGAAAAGTGAAAAAGGAAGGAATAAGCTAAGTGGAAGGGAATACGGTAACTGGGAGGGAAAGGGGCAAGTTGGGGGGGGGGGACTCTAGGGGGGGGAGGGATACTGAAAAAGGGAGGGCTGGGAAAAGCAACTGGAGCTCACAAGCTTAATACTGGGAAGGGGGGTAAGGGAGTAAGAGGGAGAAAAGCATAAACCGGGGTTAACAAGATGGCAAGTAATACAGAATTGGTCATTTTAACCATAAATGTGAACGGGGTAAACTCCTCTATAAAGAGGAAGCGGTTAGCAGAATGGATTAAAAGCCAGAATCCTACAATATGTTGTATACAGGAAACACACCTGAAGCGGGGTGATACATGCAGGTTAAAGGTAAAAGGTTGGAGCAAAACCTACTATGCTTCAGGTGAAGCCAAAAAAGCAGGGGTAGCCATCCTGATCTCAGATCAAGCTAAAGCAAAAATTGATCTAATCAAAAGAGATAAGGAAGGGCACTATATCTTGCTAAAGGGTAGAATGAATAATGAAGAAGTATCTATAATAAACATATATGCACCAAGTAGTGTAGCATCTAAATTCTTAAAAGAGAAATTAAGAGAGCTGCAAGAAGAAATAGACAGTAAAACTATAATAGTGGAGATCTCAACCTTGCACTCTCAGAATTAGATAAATCAAACCACAAAATAAATAAGAAAGAAGTCAAAGAGGTAAATAGAATACTAGAAAAATTAGATATGATAGATCTCTGGAGAAAATGTAATGGAGACAGAAAGGAGTACACCTTCTTTTCAGCAGTTCATGGAACTTATACAAAAATTGACCATATATTAGGACATAAAAACCTCAAACTCAAATGCAGTAAGGCAGAAATAGTGAATGTATCCTTTTCAGACCATGATGCATTGAAAATTACATTCAATAAAAAGCCACAGGAAAGTAGACCAAAAAATAATTGGAAACTAAATAATCTCATACTAAAGAATGATTGGGTGAAACAGCAAATTATAGACATAATTAATAACTTCATCCAAGAAAATGACAATAATGAGACATCATACCAAATGTATGGGATGCAGCCAAAGCGGTAATAAGGGGAAATCTCATATCTCTAGAGGCCTATTTGTATAAAATAGAGAAAGAGAAGGTCAATGAATTGGGCTTGCAACTAAAAATGCTAGAAAAGGAACAAATTAAAAACCCCCAATCAAACACTAAACTTGAAATTCAAAAAATAAAAGGAGAGATCAATAAAATTGAAAGTAAAAAAACTATTGAATTGATTAATAAAACTAAGAGTTGGTTCTATGAAAAAACCAACAAAATAGACAAACCCTTAGTAAATCTGATTAAAAAAAGGAAAGAGGAAAATCAAATTGTTAGTCTTAAAAATGAAAAGGGAGACTCACCACTAACGAAGAGGAAATTAGAGCAATAATTAGGAGTTACTTTGCCCAACTTTACGCCAATAAATTCGACAACTTAAATGAAATAGAAGAATACCTCCAAAAATATAGCTTGCCTAAACTAACAGAGGAAGAAGTAAATATCCTAAACACTCCTATCTCAGAAAAAGAAATAGAACAAACTATCAATCAACTCCCTAAGAAAAAAAACCCAGGACCAGATGGATTTACATCTGAATTCTATCAAACATTTAAAGATCAATTAACTCCAATGCTAAATAAACTATTTGAAGAAGTAGGGATTGAAGGAGTCCTACCAAACTCCTTTTATGACACAGATATGGTACTGATACCTAAACCAGGTAGGCTGAAAACAGAGAAAGAAAATTATAGACCAATCTCCGTAATGAATATTGATGCTAAAATCTTAAATAAAATATTAGCAAAAAGATTACAGAAAATCATCCCCAGGATAATACACTATGACCAAGTAGGATTTATACCAGGAATGCAGGGCTGGTTCAATATTAGGAAAACTATTAACATAATTGACTATATCAACAACCAACCAAACAAAAACCATATGATCATCTCAATAGATGCAGAAAAAGCATTTGATAAAATCCAACAGCCATTCCTAATAAAAACACTTGAGAGCATAGGAATAAAAGGACTTTTCCTTAAAATAGTTAGGAGCATATATTTTAAACCTTCAGTAAGCATCATATGCAATGGGGAAAAACTGGAACCTTTCCGGTAAGATCTGGAGTGAAGCAAGGTTGCCCACTATCACCATTATTATTCAATATTGTATTAGAAACACTGGCCTCTGCAATAAGAGTCGAGAAAGAGATTAAAGGAATTAGAGTAGGCAAAGAGGAAACCAAACTATCACTCTTTGCAGATGATATGATGGTATACCTAGAAAACCCCAGACATTCTACTAAAAAGCTATTAGAAATAATTCATAATTTTAGCAAAGTAGCAGGATACAAAATAAATCCCCATAAATCCTCAGCATTCTTATACACCACCAACAAAATCCAAGAGCAAGAGATACAAAGAGAAATTCCATTCAAAATAACTGTTGATAGCATAAAATATTTGGGAATCTACCTACCAAAGGAAAGTCAGGAATTATATGAGCAAAATTACAAAAAAGTTTTCACACAAATAAAGTCAGACTTAAATAATTGGAAAAATATTAAGTGCTTTTGGATAGGCCGAGCAAATATAATAAAGATGACAATACTCCCTAAACTAATCTATTTATTTAGTGCTATACCAATCAGACTTCCAAGAAAATATTTTAATGATTTAGAAAAAATAACAACAAAATTCATATGGAACAATAAAAAGTCGAGAATCTCAAGGGAATTAATGAAAAAAAAAATCAAATGAAGGTGGTCTAGCTGTACCTGATCTAAAATTATATTATAAGCAGCAGTCACCAAAACCATCTGGTATTGGCTTAGAAATAGATTAGTTGATCAGTGGAAAAGGTTAGGTTCACAAGACAGAATAGTCAACTATAGCAATCTAGTGTTTGACAAACCCAAAGATTCTAAATTTTGGGATAAGATTTCATTATTTGATAAAAACTGCTGGGATAACTGGAAATTAGTATGGCAGAAATTAGGCAAGGACCCACACTTAACACCACATACCAAGATAAGATCAAAATGGGTCCATGACCTAGGCATAAAGAACGAGATTATAAATAAATTAGAGGAACATAGGATAGTTTATCTCTCAGACTTGTGGAGGAGAAAGAAATTTGTGACCAAAGATGAACTAGAGACCATTACCGATCACAAAATAGAAAATTTTGATTATATCAAATTAAAAAGCCTTTGTACAAACAGAACGAATGCAAACAAGATTAGTAGGGAAGTAACAAACTGGGAAAACATCTTTACAATTAAAAGTTCTGATAAAGGCCTCATTTCCAAAATATATAGAGAACTGACTCAAATTTATAAAAAATCAAGCCATTCTCCAATTGATAAATGGTCAAAGGATATGAACAGACAATTTTCAGATGAAGAAATTGAAACTATTACCACTCACATGAAAGAGTGTTCCAAATCACTATTGATCAGAGAAATGCAAATTAAGACAACTCTGAGATATCACTACACACCTGTCAGATTGGCTAAGATGACAGGAAAAAAATAATGATGAATGTTGGAGGGGATGCGGGAAAACGGGGACACTGATGCATTGTTGGTGGAGTTGTGAACGAATCCAGCCATTCTGGAGAGCGATCTGGAATTATGCCCAAAAAGTTACCAAACTGTGCATACCCTTTGATCCAGCAGTGTTTCTATTGGGCTTATACCCCAAAGAGATACTAAAAAAGGGAAGGGGACCTGTATGTGCCAAAATGTTTGTAGCAGCCCTGTTTGTAGTGGCTAGAAACTGGAAAATGAATGGATGCCCATCAATTGGAGAATGGCTGGGTAAATTGTGGTATATGAATGTTATGGAATATTATTGCTCTGTAAGGAATGACCAGCAGGATGAATACAGAGAGGCTTGGAGAGACCTACATGGACTGATGCTAAGTGAGATGAGCAGAACCAGGAGATCATTATACACTTCGACAACGATATTGTATGAGGATGTATTCTGATGGAAGTGGATTTCTCTGACAAAGAGACTTAACTGAGTTTCATTGGAGAAATGACGGACAGAAACAGCTACACCCAAAGAAGGAATACTGGGAAATGAATGTGAACTATTTGCATTTTTGATTTTCTTCCCGAGTTATTTTTACCTTCTGAATCCAATTCTCCCTGTGCAGCAGGAGAACTGTTCGGTTCTGTAAATATGTATTGTATCTAGGATATACTGCAACATATTTAACATATATAGGACTGCTTGCCATCTTGGGGGGGTAGGAGGGAGGTAGGGGAAAAAAACAAAACATAAGTGATTGCAAGGGATAATGTCGTGTAAAAATTATCCTGGCATGGATTCTGTCAATACAAAGTTATTATTAAATAAAATAAAATTAAAAAAAAAAAAAAGATGAATAGCTGCTCCCTTTTGCACAGTCTTTCAGATCATTTTCAAGCATGGGGTCCTGATGCTCCGGCCCTTCCACGCCCTAACTCAAACCTTCCTCTGGTTTGGGTTCTCCATCCCTGGAGCAAAAAGGGCCTTCCAGAGCCAAGGAAGCATTGGGTCAATGGTTATCTTTGTTTTGGGCTTGTCTACCCTAGAAAGGAGAAAGTCTGGTACACTGGGAAGGGTGGCTTTGGAGCTGGAGGCTATGGATTCAAATCCAGATCTGCTGCATTGGATGTGTAAAATGGAGTTGGATTGCTCTAAATCTAGGGTCAGAGGGCAATAGTAGCCAGTATCTTTGTCAAGAAAACCCTAAATGGAGTCACAGCTAAACAACAAAAGTGCCATATAAATGTCAATTATTATGAGACCCTGAGGCTTTCTACAGCTTAGGGGTATGAGGGACAGAGCATGAAACTTGAGTCATAAAGTCCTAAATTCAAATCCAAATGCAAATATCTAGTAGCTATGAGTCAAGACATTATCCTGAATGTTGTTAGTCCTCTTCAGAAATAAAGGATGAACCACAACTGAGAGAGAACAAGGCTGCCTACCTTAGTTTCCTCATCTGTAAAATAAAGACCAAAGTACCCACCTTTTTTGCTGTATCAGATGAAATATTTCTAAAGTTCTCTGCAAACTTTAAAATATTAAATAAATGCTATCGATTTTTATTACTTTATTATTATTATTTGGAGCTGTGATGTACAAAAAGAAAATGTCAATAAAACTTTAAGAAAAAGTGAAAGAATTCTCCTAATTTGGGTCAGTGAAGAAAGAAAACCTAACTAGAAGAGGAATCCAAAGATAACTGGCAATATCTACTCATTGTAGTTGAAATCTAGGCCTTACCCTTCAAAAAATTGGTCTTTCAAAGCGAAAATATATTATGAAAGTAACTGATTATTTAGAGAACATAAAACTTGGGTTTTATGTAAGATAGATTCCAGAGGAAAGTATGGTCTCTACAATAGTTGGTTATCTTCCTTCCTTTCGAAAGAGAAAATGCCTTTTTAAAATCAATATGGTGTCATCCTTGCTATTTTTGAGACAGGAAAAAAAATCCTAAATACGAGAAAAAAAAGGACAAGTTTTTCTATGAAAATAAATAAAGTCCCAGGCTCAAGGATTACACTTCTCAATTTATAGTTTACATAACCTCTCTATCAACAAGACCTGCGCAGTCTGTGGTACAGTATGAGATTCTGTGGAGATACCAGATT